>NC_056740.1:439704813-439899813 GCF_019279795.1 Protopterus annectens | reverse complement strand
TTCGTCCAACAGGTAGCTGCAAAAGAAATTTGTTCTTCCATATCCCTGACATGCAGTGGTCTGGGATTTATTTTAAGAGCAGGGGTAGAGGAGCACAACCCCCACCATAGCCGGTTACTCCCCAAAAAGAAAAATTATATTTGCTGTTGTAACACAGTTCCTTTTCATAAGAACAGCATTAGCGGAGCAGTCTGTTTAAGAATTATCTAGAGATCTTTGTCTTGGGGATTACATGAAAAGGTATGGTATACTAAAAAAATAATAATAATTATTAATAATAATAATAATAATAATAATAATAATAATAATAATAATTGAAAACACATTGCAAAGAATCTTTGTAGGTAATATGGAAGAGATCTCCGCACCGTAACATGTACAAGCAAGCAAAATCTGAGGGTAATGCTACTCAATGGTAGAAGTCTAAACCTCAAAATGCACTCACTCAAGGCACTCTTTAAAATGGAGAACATTGACATCTGTGCAGTGACAGAGACCTGGTTCAAGGCTCCAGAGAGCACCCCTGCATTAACAGGCTATAATTCACACCACACCTTTCGGGCACCAAACCTGGACTGAAACACTAAAGGTGGAGGCATGTCCATATTCATTAAGGATATCCACACCTCCAGGCTAGTTGCTCAGCATAATGCATCTGAGATTATCCAAGTGCAACTAACTCTGGGCAAGACTGCAATCCAAAAATTGTAACTTGATACAGATCCCCCACCATGCCCCAGGATTCCCATTCCTCATTTCTTGATACACTGGAAAATATCAGGGTACAACCCAACACCCTAATAATGGTCGATTTCAACTACCCCACCATTAACTGGGATGTACTGACTCTTTTGCTCAATGTTTTCTGGAATTCATAAATTCTAATGCCTTGGATCAACTTATCCACACCCCCAGAAGGGGCAGCAATATCCTAGACCTGGTCATTACCAACATGGGTGATTGGTGTTCCACACCAGAGGTCAATTCCTAGTTAGTCAGATCCGACCAGAAACTAATCATCCTAGTCATCTACATCACCCCTTTAGGGAAACCACTGTAAAAAATTTCTCCAAAGCCAACTTCATGCTTCTTAAGGCAGAAGTGACAAACTTCACGTCACCCAAGCAAATGGACAATAGAGGTACGACTGCTGAATCCTACACAAAAGTACTTTATAAGCACTTACACAAGTGCATGAATCATGCTATCCCTAACAGAATCAAGATGCTATCCTCCAAAAAAAAAGAAGCCAATCTGGTGGTCCCCTGCCATAAACAAACTCTACAACAGAAGAAAGAAACTGTTTCAAAAAAGAGTAAAATCCAATGGTTGGAGGAACTCCCTGGTCAGCCTCAGTAAGAAGCTGAGTTCCCTTATAAAATCCTCCAGAGCTAGTTATGAAAACAAAATCACCACTGACTCTAAAGACAGCCACAAAGCATTTCTTACCTATGTCAAGAATCTCAATGGCAACACTCAGATCTGCTCTGAGTTACAGCACAATGGCACTAAATATACAAAACCAACTGATATAACCAACATCCTGGCAGATAGGTTCAGTGCTAACCCCCTCTCACCCCCTAAAGGGCCCATCTCTATACCGGAAGAATGCAAAGTTCCTGTAATCATGGCTACACAGGTAAAAACCACACTCTCCAAAGTCAAGAACACAGCATCCATGGGACCTGACAACATCACAGGCTGTGTTCTACATGAACTACAGAATGAACTGGCACGCCATCTAAGCAGCATGTTCAGTCATAGCCTCACCTCAGGCTTTGTGCCCACTGAATGGCAAACAGCAGTGGATATCCCATTCCACAAAGGGGGAGCCACCACGGACCATGGGAACTACCACCCCATTAGCCTGAAAAGCCTGGTCTGCAAGGCCATGGAATGTATCATCATGGAACTTATAAACAAAGACATTAGTAATCTCCAAACTCTGGACCCCACCCAGTTTGGGTTTGTAAAAGGCAGATCATGTCTCCTAAACTTGACAGACTTCTTTGAAGCAGTCACCAAAGCCATAATCGAGGGTAAGGTGGTTCATACAGCCTATCTAGATCTCGCCAAGGCTTTTGACACCATTTCCCACTCTGGAGGTATAGATAAACTCACTAAACTAGGTATAAATCCCTATGTCACAAGATGGGTTGCCAACTGGCTCACTGATGGAACCCACACTGTGAAAGTAGCAGACTCTAAATCCGACGTCAGACCAGTGACAAGTGGAACACCACAGGGTTCAGTCCTGGGTCCTCTCCTGTTTGGTATCTACTTCTCTGAAGTACGGGCTAACAGAGAAGGTCTTTGGCTAATGAAGTTCACAGATGACTGCAAACTAGGAGCCATAATCAAAACTCTTAGTGATGTGGGCATCCTGCAAAAGGGCCTCACTGAGACAGATGCTTGGTGTCAAAGCCATGGCCTCAAGCTCAATGCCAAAAAGTGCACTGTCATCCCCTTTGGTAAAAACTCTGTACCCATGAATTACCACATAGGTGGTAGTCTACCTAACACTGAAAGTGTGATAAGAAACCTTGGGGCACAGGTGGACAGTAGCCTCTCCTTTGATAATCACATCTCCGCAGTAGACAGGAAATCCTTCTACATGTCACACCTCATCACAAAAGGTTTCTCATCCAGGAAAAAAAGAGGTCATTGTTCCCCTCTACTCATCACTCATTAGGCCCATTATAGAGTACAATGCCCCTTTTGGTATGTACCTCACAAGACATCTACAAAAACTGGAAAGGCCACATAAATACCTCACAAAGAGGATTACTGGCCTCAAACAGATGCCCTACACAGACTGTCTCAAAAACTCCAGCTTTACTCCGTCGCATATCAGGCGATCTCTGCCTGACATACAAAGCTATGTCAAACCCAGAGCTGTTGGACATGGTCCACTTAAAGAAATCCCAATCCCTCCGAGCTACATGCTGTAGGGACCTAAACCTTGTCACCACAATAAACAGAACATGCTGGAGGGATAGATTTCTGTCCCAGAGACTTCTCATACTCTGGAACAAACTACCTATCTATATCAAACAAAGCTCCTCATTAGAACTCTTCAAGAAAAATCTTGATGATTGGATGGGAAATAGGAAATTCACCCTGGGGATAACCTCTGTGGCTCTGCTCAACAGGGGCACAGGAAAATAATTTTCTTGGGTGGCGAAAGCAAGGGTACCTTTTTGGCTAGGCTTGTATAGGCCCTAGGGGCAATAGCCTAGTACCTACCTATGAACATGGTGTTCAAAAGTTTGAAAGGATGACTATTTAAGAAGAGTTACAGGCAAGTGTTTTTTGTTTTTTTAACAGAGGTATGGCCTGAAGAAGAAATAAAGATAAAAGCATGTTGTAAGAAATAATTAAAGACAATTTTCCCACATACATCTGTGCTATGAACTGAAAGTTGGATAAACTGAAGTCCTAATGCAAGCGTGAAGGCAGAAAAATGCACTTGAGGGGGATGCATGAGTAAGGAATAAACAATTCTCCATTTACTTTTAAAGAGGTTGCTGCAAAAATCATTTTGAAACATTATTAGAGTGTAAGGGGTTTTGTTTGTGCTTTTGACAAAATTATTATTTTTCCACTTTAATGTAAAGACTATCAAATAAGATTTTCTAGTCAGCTGAGCTGATAATATTGAATCTCTCTTCCTTCCTTCTTCATTCATTCATTCATTCATTCACTCACTGTTTTACATGCATGTGTATTTCATTCTTCGCTAATCTAAACTGTCTGCAGAATCAGTACATTCTCTCTCTCAGGTATTTGCAAAGAGTTCATTTTTTATCTAAGTGTGCCATTATTTCTGAACATTGACCTGTTACCCTGTCTACACAAGACTTTGATAAAAGGTATGTGTAAACAACAGGCAACTATTGATTTGCCATTGTACATAATTCCTTTAGAGCTGAATCATTTGATAACACATCTGTGTCAGAGTGACTTGCAGGTCTGACTCATTTTAACAATGAACGAAAGCATATTATTACTGTCAACTTATAGTGAGTCAGGAGTTGTTTCATCAAAATCTGTCAGTTGTACCCTCCAGAGTGGGGGCTTGAACTCTGGATGTTCTAGGGACAACAGTAATAGATCAATGTATCAGACTTATTGTTTTGCTGCAGAGGGATCATTGTAGAGCCCAAGGCTGCAATATACTTGACTTCTTTCTGAACAAAAGTGACCGAGCTGTTATTCTGGCACCATGGTCAGTAGCATGAAGGCATTTACAGTGCAGACCTATGCATTATGTGTTCGGTGGTAACAGAAGGTGTCAGGAGGGATGAATTAAATGCCTTCGGTCACTCATGCAAAGCTTGATTGATCAAGCAGTTGTCAAGTCATAACATAAATGGACAAGTACTTCATAACAGTGTACTGACAGCTTCAGCCATACACAGAACATTCTTTTTTTTCAACATCAACCCCCTTTTTCCCATTTTTCTATAAGGGGTCAGGTATTGTTTCAACTGTCACCATCTCTCTGCATTCATTGCCACTCTTCTGCCTTCTTCAATATCATGCTTGACTGTTGCAGGTCTTCTCTCACACAGTTCATCCACCTCTTTGCCGGATGCTTATATTTCCTCTTGCCTTTTTCCTGCCTGTCCAAAATCTTCTTCACCAGATTGTCTTCTGCTTTTCTGCACATGTGTCTGAACCACCATAACCTGTTATCTTTGATCTTTTTTGCAACTGGAGTTATTTTGGATTCTGTTCTTATCTCCACTTAACTGTCTGTATAAAACAGCTCCCTACTGCAACTTTTGCACTCAAAATACTGAATGTCAACAAGCCAAAAAAAAAAAAACTCAGAAAACACAGGAGAAGAGGACATTTTGAAAATCACTCTTCTCTGTAAAACTTCTTTTACCAGGTGGCAAGCTCCCCCTGCATCCCCCAAACTTATAAATACCAACTTCAAGATCACCATACCTCAGAGAAAAGGGAATATTCTAAAAATGGCATCTCAGACTTAGGTTATGCAAGTATGTTCTTTCAGACATTCAGTCTCCATATTTCAGGACTCACTCTAGCAGGTCCCAACAATTCATATAATTACCATATAGAGGACATTACCAAGGGGAACAAAGGAAAAAATATGTTGGTTTGTAGCCATACCGAGATCATCATCAGCTAATGTGATACCAGTGTTAATACAAAAAAATATAGCATGCATACTGTGATGTACCTCTTCTGGGCCAGTGATCAAAGAGCATCAGTCCTCACCACTGACACTGGTGGAGTACATTCACTGAAAATAAATAGACACACACAGTATTTTCAGATATAAAAAGTACAATTTCCCTTGAGAGCACACAGGGGATGCACACTCCAGTCCTGGGGCTGGGCTTTCTCTCCAGACCTCAAATAAAACTCCCCACTGATACAGCTATAGAGTTGGGTCCTTAGCCGCATGTTCCAAGCCAAGTTCTCCACAACCCTCTCTGTGAAATAAGTGCTCTCAGTGTCTCTGTTCAAAGTAGCTGACACACACACTGTCCTTGAGATTTGATTTTCACACATGCACACACACAAACACGCGCGCCCACACACACACCTGGGAAAGGCTGGCACAGTTTATCCTCTTTGTCACCTCCACCCAGACTATAAGGTAGAGACACTTCCACCAGAACACCCAAAGCCAGCTACTATAAGACTTTTACAAGAGTACCCAATTACACTAACTAAAATTTATATTTATACAAATTATAGTATTTGACTAAACAGCAAGGGTTTCAAGAACGGGGAACCATCATGCCACTAAATAAATACAAGTGCTCTCAAAGATTAAATATTTTCTTAGGGACCAGTCACAATGAAAGGTGTAGATATATTTAAATAATAAATAATAAAAAGAAAAGAAAATACTGAATATCTATTTACAATAAACACCAGAGTTTCAATCACAGGAAAATAAAAAAAACAACACAGACAGAAAGATTCAGCCAGACATAGAAAATAAATTACATTTAGCTAATCCCTCTATATTTCTCTGACTGAAGAATTACTGTTCCCTAGTTACTCACTAAAGCAAGGCAAGATGAAGTGGATGAGTGTCTTTGTCAGGTCCCAAAAACAAAGTGCATCTATCACATCTACAAGTATTCAAATGCAATTTCAGTGCTGGCTATATGGTTCCCATACTACCCATCACTAGCAGCTGAGCCAGGAACTGGCACAGAGGAGTAACAATACATACACATAACTTTGTGAAGGCTTAATACAGCATCTGGAAGATATAAAACAATTCCAGCACTTCCAACCTTCCTGCAGAAAGGCTTTTCACAAACATTGCATCTCTGGCTGCATTCAGACCTGTAAAATAAAAGCTTTATGACCTAGACCAAGGCATTTAATTTCAGGCTATTTTTTAAGGTTAGCTGGGCTGAGCTTAACCCCTTCCCTTCCAGTATCCTCTGTTAAAATATATACATTCAATTAATTACAACAATACAGTCTGACATACATGTATATTTCTTTTATATCAAGCAGGATCCACAGTTGATACATTTTTAACACAAGCAACTTTACAAATACATTTTTAACACAAATATCTGTACAAATCAGTTTGATATACAAATGACATAAAATTCTTTACAAAACTCCAGCCAGCTATGCTGGCATATGTTATACGTGCACTGCCCTACTGTCCCTGGCTGGCACAGATGGCACTACCTCATATCATCACACACGCAGTTAGACAAGTAGTCAAATATTCAGTGCAAAGAAGTACCAAACCATATAAATGGCTCAAATAATAAATGCCTAAAGGAAAGCTATTGTGGTGCTTCCTGAGATCAATCACACCCTTAAGCTACTCTTCAGGCATAATCCATAAAACTATATTTTTAACATCTACAATTTGTTTCATACTAGAGAAGCAGTAACCTGTCTTCATTGGAAGGATGTCTTCAGATATGAGGAAGAGTGAAGAGGAGGTATTTTACGAGGAAAAGACTGAATGTAAGGGGAACCTTATAACTGATGATCCTCAACAGAGTGAAGAAAGTAACTGGTGATACGGAAAGTGCTTTGGAAGTGGTTAGACAGCAGTAGGAAGTGACATATATTGAACAGTTTGAGTCATCTGTGGATGATTCTAGTAACTTTTTGAAAGTATATGATGTTATGATGCTAATTCAGCAATAGTAGTAAATTGGCAAACTAAGTCCATGGAATTAAGCTCTCAGATAGTTTGCACTGAGCAGACGTTGGATACATTAGAGTACAAAGCAATGAAGAGAAATTCTGCACTGAAAAGGCAGAGGATTGATGGTTTGGAGTTCGTGAAAACTGCTGGCAAAATAGACTATACTTTCTAAGAAATTAATGGGTGTCAAAAAGGCCTACCGACTGCCATCATAAAGTGACTCTGATACAATATGTGACTTTGTATGATAAGGTTTAGGTCTACCTATGTGAACCCATCTAATCAACACTTAATTTGAAGAAGGCTAAGGTGTTAACAGTGTTTAACATGCAATGAAAGCTTGTTCCACAGGTTGGGAATGCTCTGGGTAATAAATCCATCCCTTCAATACATTCTGTTTATGTTACAATGTAAGGTGAGAGCTTTGAAGTGAGTATTTCTAACATGACCAGTGTTTCTGAAGTAGAGACTGTCTAGTAAAACAGGATCATTCTTAGCCCAAAAGACAAGACAGATGTCTCCATTTCGGAGTCTGTACAAGTCAAAAAAAGAAATGAAAATTAAGGGAGTCTAACCCTTTGACTCTCTTGATAATGAAGCAATGACCTCTTATAAGGTGTGATATGTGTTTGGTAGGACACATACCAATCAGTGTTTTATTTAATTACTACCTTATTAAGAGAGAATTTACAGGGATTAGAGAAAATTTAGGGGAGCTAAGGCCTATTCATGCCTTTGCTAATTAAATGTGCAATGAAAAAAAGATTTAGTTACTGTAACAGATACTTAAGAGGTGAGGACAGTGCCTAGATCACTGACAACTGCTCTGAACTTGAAGTGTTACATTTATGTGATAGTCAGGAGGAAATATATGTTCCCCAAATGTGGTTACACTACAGTTTTGCATTAGGTCTAACATGATGATCAGAACAGCAACTGCTGGCTGTGTCACTTCTTTGAGAATATAATGATCTGCAAGGAAACAATAATGGCGTTCAGTTTTCATCTAGAAACTTTTTTCTCCTCTCACACAGCCAACCATCAACTCATCCCAGTGCCTCTTCCCCCTACATCAGGTCTACCTACCCATTCTAATATCCTCCAACCTTAATCCACCCTGGGTGGGGCTAACAAGGATCATTAGGGTACCCTGTGACCACACTTATACCTTGCACCTGTAGGGGGGGGGTGTAGTGGCCTACCCTTGTTTCTCTCTTCCCTGCATTCAAATACAACATCTGAGGGCTACTCCCTTCTATGGTCCATGCCCCCCCCACAGAGAATGCCTTAGAAGAAGACCCTCCAACATAGGATGGGCATGTTGATCCCTGCCTCTCAGCACATCAGACTACCATGCTGCTAATTGAACCCATGTCACCTGGGCCCTAGTTAGGGCTTATCTCTCTACACAAAGGTCATGTCTTCATTTTCATCCTCAGACTAAGTAGGCTGTAAACCTTGGACATATGTCTTCACATCCAAGAGACAGAGCCAAAAAAGGATAGTACCCAGAACTAGTGACTAAGCTATTATCTGAGAAGGTGCCACTAATCCTAAGCCTGTGTGTACGATCACAGATCCAGTTAGCAAACCACTGAGCAATATCATGGTTAATATTTAAACTGGCAAGTTTTTCAACAACTCCTGCATGGAGAATCATATTGAATGTGCACGGTGAATCATACTGAATGCTTAGCAACATCAAGATTAGTGTCATGGATAGAATGACCACTTCAATGACATCGGTCAGACCTGCAAAAAAGTCAATCAAACTAAGACAGAAAGACCTACCTTTCACAAAACTATACTGACTAGGATGACCTGCTTTTAGGGTACCATTTCTGCTGTTAATGAGATTGACTAAGATTTGCTCCATGATTTTATAGACAATATTAATGAGGCTTATGGAACAGTCATTTCTAAACTCACTTGCAACAGCACCTTATGCTTCTTGTAAATGATAATCTGTATAACCTGTGGAGCTTTTCTCCCCGGGCCTCTGCTGAAAAAGGGCTACTCAGCTCAGTCGGACAAATCTGGTCAACAAATGTAAAATAAATAAATAAATAAAATGTAGAGACACCACAATTGCTGTTTTCCAGAGCTCAGGCACACAGCGCATGGAAAGACTGAGATGAAAATATTTAAGTAAGAGTTCAAAAATAACAGCTGAGATAAAAATAACATATTTTCATACTTTGTGCTAACAAAAAGCAGCCTGCCGGTATACTGTCTGTTCCCATGGAACTGCTACTTTTAGCTTTGGTAATAGCTCCCAGAATGTTGTCCATAGTAATAATAATGGGAAGAGACAAGTTAAAAGAGTCAATGTAGAAAATACTAGAATATGACGAGGGAAAATAGGAGCTACAATTGTCAGCCGGGAAATTTGCTATGGCTTGTATAACAGAACAAATCCGAAAGTGCTATTCACTTAGAAGTCAGTTCAGTATTGGATATTACTTCTAATACTCCTAGTATAGTTGAAAAAATTCAATCTTACTTTTCCTATTGATGTACATCAGATACCACTAGACCATTTCATTACACTTCTCCTTATGACTTAAAAGCACATTTTTTTATAGCAATCATGTAATTTTCTCCTGTATTACATTTGTTTCTCTGGGAATTCCACCACAGGAGTTTATCTCTGAATTTACCACCAAACTTATGCCTAATATGTACTGACTTTCTATAAAATGATTGAAGTAGCTGTAAAACTCATGGGTAGACATGTTAGTGGCTTTACAGATGGGGCCAGCAGGTGACAAAACACTTTTCAAATTCTTAAGGCCCTCAAACAGTGTTAAAATATTGGCTTTGGAGTAATACCCAGAAGTAACTGAATTTGGGGGCAGTTCTGCATTAATTTTGAGGATAAAGGTGATAGTCCTGGGGTCATATTTGATGAAGGAAAGGATATTTTTTTTTCAAAAATATTTTTATTAGTTTTAAAACTTTTACAAAAAAGAAATGAAAATAAATACAAGATAAGGAACTTGTAAGGTACATCAAACCAAGAAAAAGAAAGTAATGTATATTCTAAACTAATACAAACAGTTAACAACAAGTTTTGATTTATAGACAAGCAGTTATTGTAACAAGTACCTTACTCCTGAACGGGTAAAACATTCACTAGGGTGCCCCAGAAAAACATAATACAAATAGAAATCAGGCCTCCCAAGAGGAGGATAACTTTAATCAGATAACATACTATTATATAAAGTATAAACTATTAACTATTTTGGGGGTACACCACCTAAAGTAAACTATACATGTCCTAAAAACCTATTTACACCATATTTACAATATATTTACATCATGAGTATCAGAGGACCTCTCCGAATAAAATGACATAAGACAATTAGTAAAGTGTAATGTTTACATTATCAAATAATTTTGGACTGTACCTAGTACAAAAAGGATCCAGCTTGGATTGCAAATGTATAAGAAAAAATGTTGTTGGATTTTACTTATTCCGGATTAGATCAAAGAGATTTTCCCAATATTTTTTAAAATAATTATTTTATTTTAAAGGAAGGAGAGGATATTTTTATTAGCAGATGTGAAGGCAAAGGCATTCATATGAACAGGGTCACATATATTTCTCCCTCTCATGGAAACTTAGACAATTAGATCTAGGGATTTGGTGTTAATAAAATCTAGGAAATGTATACTTATCATTACTTATATGTCTCCCAAATTATGGATGATAGCTGAGGTTGCCTACATCTAGGGTGCTGAAATTAACAGATATCAAGAAAAATGATTTGTAAATTCTGTTTTTGTTAATTTTATATTATTGTCTTAAAGCACACTGGAAATAGTTTGTATACAGATGAAAACAGTCAGTCTGTGTTTGAAATTGTTTTTAATTTGTTTAAAAATTTACTACAAATATATTGGAAAAAATCATTAATATGTATGGAATCCAACTTGTCAATGCACTTACTGTGGTCCCTGGTAACACTGAACCAATTTATGGCTGGCAATGTTGTGGTAATTTACTTTATGAAATGAGATCATAATGTCAAGGATCTTAAATTCAGAATCCTGAAGTATTTTATGTGAGTTAAAGAAGAGACAAAAACAAATACTTCCCTGATATCCCTAGATTGCCTAAAAAGTGAGAGAAATTATATCCTGTTATACAATGTTTATCACAAAAAATAATAATTTTCTGTAACAACACACATACTAATGTGACTGACTATCAGGAAGGCCTCCAAATCTAAGAATGTAATGTTCAGATGTCTAGTAGTACAAAACACAGCCATCTTAATGTGGATTAGAATTTTCTAGATTGGAATATCTAGCAAAAGAACCTTCCCTACAAAAAGCACCAGTTGGGCAGAAGAGGTCTAATCCATTATGCAATAGCCCTGAGGGACTTGAAGATCATCACTGGCAAAACAGGCCAGATTGTTAATCACCATCTCCCATGCTGATACATATCGCCTTCCCCTAGAATGACACCAGTTAATAAGCCAACATTTTAAATCAAGAATGTTTGTTAATGAGCTGCTTTTCAGGCATTGGACTGCCTGTTTGGAAGATACTTTATTTTTTTACCTCTCAGATGGATTGAGGTTATTTGCTTTCAGTGATATTTTGGACAAGATGGCTGATGAAACACTACTTGCAAGGATGAGGAAACAGGATTATGATGGAATGGTCCACTCCAGATTCCATATCATTATGTCTTTAGTGTTCACAAGATGTGTCTTGTGGGTGTGCACTTGGATTAAGAGATAGGTAAAGGTTAAAAAGCATGAATGTCTTGCCTTGTTATACATGTGAATGAGTTTGTTACATTTCAAGAACATGATCTGAAGGGTGATCCACGGAGACATTTTGAGGCAAATGTGTTGTACATTATGGAAATGAGCCATATCCTTGGTGATGAAATAGAAGATAGCCTGGTGTAAAGTAAGTTTAGATGAGAAGGAAAGAATTTATTTAAGTATCACTGTAGCAAGACAAGGGATTAGAATTAACATGAAGAATTATTAAGAAATGTAGCATAAATATCTGTGGATAATTTGATTTATCTGTTCCCATTCTGTAGATTTGTAAATTAGTTTAAAGTATCATGCAGAGATAAGTGGGGGGATTAAGGGTGGATTGATGCAGAGTATTTTAGTAGATTAGATAATTAAGCAGTAATTCATAACTGGACATGGCTATACCAGCATGTACGAATTGATTGCTGGTGTGGTTTGATCATGAGGGCAAAGCCCAAGTGATTAAAGAAAGCCAACCAGGAGTAAATCCTGTGATACCCACATATAGGAGTGGGTTGTTGCTATTATATAATGACATTGTTTAAGAAAGAAATTGCTTACCTTTCATAAATAACGTATTTGTATAATGATACTTTAATCTTCTTCCGTGTTGCCTTCACTATACTGATGTGCTTACTTTTCCATGCTTACAAGTACATCAGTCCAGGAGAAGTGACAGAAAACAATCGTCTTTGCTTTTTTTTATTTACAAGGGACAGTGCAAATATATAAGGAAAATCAGGTAGGCTTCTGTTTGTTTTGTTTTACAGAACATATCTGATTTTTCTTATATTTTGCTCTGTCCCTTAGCATATACCTATCGAAAGTGTGACTACTCAATGATACTTCAGTGGCCAGAATTTTTTCTGTTTGTTTATGCTCGATTTACAACAGGCACACTGGTTGGCCTGTCCAATCAGGGTGCTTGTTTTTGAATAGTAATGAGCATTTATTGTAAGATTATGCAAAATTAAATAGTAATCAGGTAAATTAAAGCAGATTTTTACTGGTGTATTCAGCATTCTCAAGTATGACAAAGTGAGTATCTTTATGTTATGATTTCAAGAATATGGAGCTAGGGAAAATTGTATACAACTCTGCTTTGTTTACATCAATAAGTTCCTTTGTAAATGTGTTCTTTGCTGGTTTGTTTGTTTATAAACTAGGTTCTGACCAATAAAGGCATATTTTTGTATAACTAATTTAATAAATAAATATATGTATTCAAAATCTGTCTATGTCATAACAGGATGTGTGATGCAATTAAAAATTCCAGCAATCTCTGTTTTGTAGTATGACTTCAGATAACCTAAAGGATTACACTCAATGTGAGAAAGCTGTAATGAAAGCTAAAAGAATCTGGGAAGCATACGACAGGCATTAATAGCAAAAAAAAAAAAAAAAAAAGGAAAAACAGTAAAGTGTCTCATCTAAAATATAAATGGTAGGTGAGACCATATCTGGAATACTTAGTTTAGTCCTGAAGAATACATTTAAACCAAGACATTATTAGAGCAAAGAAAGACAATAAGAAAGGTGTAAGGTTTAACTCAAAAGGCATATCCAGAGATAGTCTGAATGATCAGGGTAACATAATTTTTTCATGCACACAGTTTTTGACTCTGTTAATACTGGAGCACAAAAGTACAGAACAGTGGGCACAGCTGTTTTGCATGCAATGTTTTTATAGTTTGTGGTGCACATCTGCTATGAGTTTGTAGAGACATATATGGACCTGCAGTAAGTTTGCTGAAAGAGCTGACATTGTGTACTGCAGTTGCAGTTTGAGTACTTTGGTTCTAGAACAGAATGCTGTACATGGAGAGTGGGAACAGTTTTTGGTTCCATGGATTCTGCTTTCTTCTGTTTTTATGTAACATTGAGTTAGTATATATAAATAAGAGCTGGGGGGGGGGGGGACAGGAAAGATTGTCCCCTGCACAAATACTTACTTCTTGTTTTGTGACTATCAGTATTTATGTTACACTACTTTTGATTTTTACTGATAGCAGATACAATTTTAATTGGTTTACTATCAAAACCATAAATACCAGTTCTTTGAGTGTTTAATTAAACAAACTTAAATGGCGAAAATTAAAATGTTTTTGCACCTAGATGTTGAATTCCCTTTCTCCGACGTCCACATTCGACATTATTTGACATAGCAGAAGCTGACGTCACACATCCATGCTATGCAGTTTCATGTGCAGTGAGAACTGTACATCTACAGCACAAGTTTTTACTGTTTTACGGGGGGGGGCCTGCACCCCACACCCCCTGCAAATTATGCATACCAACTCCAAGATTGCGCTACAGTGAGGAAAAGGGTAAATTCCCTGATCCTCACTGTATCTTGATCTCCATTCACAATGCTGATCCTAGAATAACAAATCACACGTTGCTTTCATTATTATGAGTTTGTAGTATTCCAGTTCGACATTGTGCAACTTTGAAACCGTACTTTCCCTCAACTGACATTTGATCAACCGCACTTCAAGCTTTTGATAGTTTCAATTACCTCTGTGTCTTGTTAAGAACCCAAATGGTCTTAATGTGTATAGCGTGAAAGGAAAGATACACGGAGATGGGGATGGATATGGCAGCAAAACTGAAATACCCTAAAAGATTTACAGAAATCCAAAATGTCTGCATATTCTGAGAAGGAATGTGTTCAAAAAACAGGGGTATATTCTAAAAATAATAACAAAATGACTGACATGGTAAAATTAAGCATTCTTTTCTTAGCACAAATAAGCTGTTGATTCATATGCTTTTTTTGAGGAAGTTGTGGAATAAATTCAGGATTTAATATGATAGATATTAATACATTTTGCTGATGTGCAAGAAGAATTAGATATTATTAAAAAGGAACAGCATATTCATTACGTATGTAAATGTTAAGACAGGTTTGGCTAAGGGGTTCTTATCTGCCAGAAGCCCTAATAATAACTATGTTAGTGCACTGGTGTTTATATAACATAACTGCTACTTGATCCTGTTGTTATTTCTTTTGCACTCCTATTGGCAGTGCCTCTTGGCATGCCTGCATGCACAATCTATGTTCTGTTTTTCACAGATGTGTTTAATACCCTCAGCATCACCTCAACACTCTGTGCTGGTTTATAAATGTTCAATGGCCATACATGTATGTTCTGTGCACACCTGTTACACAACTGACATAGAGTGAATCTTAGTGTAAAAAACAAGACACTTTTCTGGATTGTAGTGATCATTTTCATGGGTAAAACACGCAGAGATGAAGTTGAAGCATAGCGCACAGCTGTTGTGATGGTGCTTCACAAACCTGAACCCACCACTGAACCCAAAAAACACAGACCCATTAGCTTGACTAGTCTCATTTGCAAAGCCATTAAACATTTAACAACTGGCTTAATTAACTATGATATCAACAATCTTATAAGGTTATAAGACTTGGCTTAGACGTATAAAGCTTGATCCCCCCCCCCGCAGCAGTTTGAACCCCCCTCAGCAGTTTGGCTTTGTTAAGGGTATATACTAACTAATGAATCTGGTCAGCATCTTTGAGAAGGTAAGTCAATGCATGGACAGTGGACATGCTGTCCATACAGTATACCTGAACGTGGCTAAGGTATTTGACACCATATCACATGCTAACATAATAAACAAGCTGAATTCGCTCCAAAACAACCCATGCATAATTAGATGGATATCAAATTGGTTGAGGGTTAGAACCCACATAGTGAGAGTGGCAGGTGTGTCCTCAGCACACATAAAGGTGACCATTGGTGTTCCTCAAGGATATGAGCTAGGACCTAGTCTGCCCTTTTAGTGACTTGTGTGGTATTGCCACTCAATACCCACACTTCTTTGTACTTTTCTGCTCTGTTTCATGCTTTATTGAAAAATATATCTATTTGTGTTTTTTAGTTTGCTCTGGGACCTTAGTCTTGTACTTTAATTAGCAGTTGTGGGAAGATTGTGCTTCTACATTATTCTGAGCTTTTATTTCTACAAGTAGAATTTCTTTATAAAAGCTATATGGTTGTATGTAAACTCTTCTTGGCCATAGTCTTGTAATTTAATTCACAGCTGTGGCAGGACTATGTACTCCTTTTACTAGATTTGTGTATTTAGTCATTTATTACTGCATTTTCCATAAACAGTGTCACTGGTAAATTTCTGTATAGTCTGGTGCCTTAAACTGTAGTAGAATGTCAATAGTAAGAAAATTGTCTCTGCTCCAGTTTGTGATTTAGTGCTTTTATATTCTGCTTATCTTTTACCCGCTTAAAGTTGCATTCTGTGTCTGCCCCACCCCCACTAACACATTAAGTTAAAATTTCTGAAAGATCTCCACTATTGCCTTTATTTGATTGGATGCCTCTCTAACTAGTCTGCTTGTTCCTTGAAAATTGTTTTCACCCCTCCCATCCTTTGCTGTTGTGGCTTTATAAGGCTGTGTCTCTTGCCTCCACCCCTTATAGTAATCTGATTGCCACAGTTTTCCCCTCCTCTCTTTCATTACTATTGTGAATTGTATAAGCTATTTATGTTCTCTTCCCACCCATTGTTTTCCATAAAGCCATGATACTGAGTGCCCACCCAGCAAACCAGTAATGCTCTTGAGTAAATCTCCTTTGCTACATAATCCCCAGGATATATGAAGCTTGCGCCAGGTGCAGGAGTAGCATTCGCGTTCCAACACCAAATATGGCCGGCGAGCAATCCAGGTATGAGCTGTTTCCACGTGCACTACCTGCATATGCTATGCGCGCACATCTCCCGGCCCCTGTCCATAGGTTCATAGGTTGGTACTAGGCTATCGACCCTAGGGCCTATACAAGCCTAGCCATAACAATTCCCTGGCTATTTCTTCCACACCATTTACTTCCCTGGACCCTTGACTAGCAGGGCGAATGACGTGATCCCAGGGGTGAATTTCCTTTCTCCCATCCAATCATCAAGGTTCCTTTTGCAGAGGGCCAAAGAGGTGCTCTGCTTGACATGTATGAGCAGTCTATTCCAGAGTCTGGGGAGTCTCTGGGTCAGGAACATATCCCTCCAGCATGTTTTGTTTATTGTGATGACAAGGTTTAGATCCCTGGAGCGTGTGGCTCTGAGGGATTGGGATTTCTTTAAGTGTAGCATGTCCAACAGCTCTGGGTTTGACATGGCCTTGTATGTTAAGCAGAGATCGCCTCGGAGTAGACGATATGCGACAGAGTATAGCTGGAGTTTTTTAAGGTGGTCAGCATAGGGCTTCTGCTTTAGGTCTGTGATTCTTTTAGTGAGGTATTTCTGTGGCCTTTCCAATTGTTGCAGATCTCTTGAGAGGTACATACCAAATAGGGCATTGTATTCTATAATGGGTTTAATGAGGGATGAGTACAGTGGGACAATGACTTCCTTTTTTCTGGAAGAAAAGCCCTTAGTGATGAGGTGTGCCACATAGAAGGATTTCCTGACTGTTGTGGCGATGTGGTTATTGAAAGTGAGACCACTATCCACCTGTGTCCCTAAGTCTCTTACCACAGTTGCAGCAGTGTAGCATGCAAATGAAGGTATTTAGTGATCCAGGAAGTGGTGCAGGCGTAGTGTAAGCATGCTAAAATGTAAACTGTAAAAAATGGTTTACATTTTTGCAAACATAAAATCGGAGCCATGACAGCCGACAAAACACATGTATTATATTGTTAATATATGCCAATGGCATGTACAAAATATAAAATTAACATTTAATATTTATATTCGCACTATCGCGAAGTGGAAGCGCAGGGCAGCGGTATGCAAACGATATCGCAAGAAAAATAGAAAAATATAGAATAAAGCTGCAATGTAAAACATATCATGATTTCCCCATAATGGTGAATGGCAGGCATGCTACACTACACCATGGCGCAAGGGTTGCTGAGGGGCTGTGACAGTGTTATGAGTGGTAGCTAGGAATTAGTAGGCAATGCCATGCAAATGAGAGGAGTAATAGTGAATCACAGATTTCCCGCTGGTGTAAGGATGCACCTCACAGCGCAGTGTTATAACACCGAGGTGTGCCCTTGAGATAACGATGACATCAAGAGAGGGGTGTGTCATCTTTGCTGTAAGCACATTGGAGCATTGCTAATCCTATTTGCCCATAGCTAAGCAAAGCTGCAGGATAGGGGTGTGTCGAACTGGCTATAGCTTTGCTTAGCTGAGAGTACACAAGGTAACAGAGTATGCATGTGAACAGAGATGAAAATGCACGTAAACCAGTAAACGGGTTTGCGTGGCGCACACCGGAGCTGAAGCAGGAAGGATATAGGAAAGAAATAAGGAAATGCTGCAGCAGGGAAATTGGAGTACAAATGACTAATTAACACCTAGGAACCTACAGTGGGCCATTGACAACAGCTAACAAGGCTGCAAGCAGCTACCTGCAGAACAGGAAAGGGGAGGGGCTGTACTGCAAAGAAAACAGTAAAGTGTCACAGCAGAACAAAGCGGATTTGCAGTATACTAGCTACAAGACACATTTTTCAACACAGGACTGGATAGGGAAAGTACAAAACAAGAAAGACGGCAGGTGGATGCATGCCTGATAATGGGAGGGGATCCAGGTTTAAAAGTGAATTAAAGGGCAACAGATTAATCAAGGCAGGCAAGCATAACTCAACACTAAAAACCCCACACTTGCAGTACTCACTGTAAAACCCATAGTTAAGATACTATGCAGCTGGAATTGCTCATACACACCCAATGACATCAGCAGCATACATAGCAAAATAGTATAAAGTGTGAAAGCACCTCACACATACTTGTGTATTCCCATACACTCTGCACCGTTGGTGTATACAGACGGGGAACTTTTAGTATGTACATGTTAGGGGCTGCCATAGCTTTGATCCACCAACATGTGTTTGAGACTGAAGGTGGTGTGGAGGATGATGCACACAACCACCTCAGGCACCAGAGGAGGAGAAGATTGTTCAGACCCAGGGTAACCTACCAGGGGCTACATGAGCTGGAGATAGTAGAGTGTTACAGGGTGGACAGGGACACCCTACAGCAACATGTGGAGCTGTGCCGGCCACGCCTCAGAGCCAGAACAAACAGAGGGGAACCCATCCCAGTGGATACGAAGGTATGTGTAAGCCTGAGAATACTAGCTACAGGTTCCTTTCAAAGGTCAGCTGGGGATATCATGGGGATCTCACAGGCATCAGCATCCAGAGTACTTCACCATTTCCTGGATGCCATGTTACCACATGACAATGAGCACATATACTTCCCCCAAACACAGGAAAAGTTGGCCAGTAATATGTGTCTCTTCCACTGTGTGGCAGAATACCCAGAGGTACTGGGTGCAATAGACTGCATGCACATACACTTCAAGTCACTACCCGGTGAGCAGGGTAGGCGCTACATAAACCGCAAGGGATACCCCTCCATCAACTGCCAGGTGATGTGCAATGCCCAGGGCATTATCATGGATGTGTGTACTGGCAGCCCTGGAAGCTATCACGACTCCCACATCTGGCATGCCTCACAGCTGTATCAGGTATTTGCCAGGGGGACATCCCATACGGCCTCCTGGTGGGGGATGCTGGCTATGCACTGGCACCGTGGATGATGACTCCCATCAAAAATGCACACACATCCATGCAGGAACGCCATAATGAGGTACACACACACACCAGAATCATCATAGAGCATGTGTTTGGAATGCTTAAATCATGGCTCCATTGCTTGGACATATCTAGTGGAGCCTTGCAGTACTCTCCAGGCATGTGTGCCCACATCTTCATAGTATGTGCCATGCTACACAATATGATCCTGCGGAAACAGCTGCAGCAGGGACAGAATGATGAAGGCCCTCACAGCCCACCACCATTGCCAAGGGCCCCACAGGCACAGAGCTACTCAGACCACGAAAACCCTGAGCCAGCCCCAGTAGGGAGACAGAGGTGTGCCCAGTATGCCCATGCCTTGGCAAGGAGGGAACGTATAGCACACACACTGACAGTGTAGGCACCTAGGGACTGACACATTTCTCCACCTGCACACACAGTAAAAATGGATGGCACACATACAAGACTACCTGTAAATTGTCATGTATAGGCAGTCTACTGTGTGTATCCAACATAGGCAGCCCTCAACTATTACACACACAACTGCTATTGGCACTAGGTAAGTCAACACCTGAACAGTAAATTAAGCTATCAGTATGTGCTGATACTGTATGCATAGGTTCATAGTAGGTACTTGGTTAACTGCCTGAGGGCATTCATAAGCCTAGCCAAAATGTGTCAGCTTTTGCCACCCCATTGATTCATTAACTGTCCCTCTTTGGAGCAGAGCCAATGGCAGGATCCCTGGGGTGTATCTAATGTTCCCATCCACTCTTCAAGGTTTCTCTTGAAGAGTGTAAGTGAGGGGCTCTGTATAATGTAATTAGGGATGTTGTTCCAAAGTATGGGGAGTTTCTATGACAGGAATCCATCTCTCCAGCATCTTCCAGTTATTGTTGTGGCAAGGTTCAGCTCACTACAGCGTGTGGCTCACTGTGACATGGATTCCCATAGGTGGAGCATATCCATTAAGCCTGTGTTCGACATGGCTTTGTTGGCCAGCAGAGATCATCTCTGAGTAAACGAGATGCCACTGAGTAAAGTAGGAGTTTATTCAGTCTGGCTGCATAGGACATATGTTTGAAGCCAGTAATCCTCTTGACGAGGTACATGCATGGACCTTCCAGCTGTTGAATGTGTCTTCTGAGGTACATCCCAAATGGGGTTATTATACTCTATGATGGGACTGATGTGTGATGAGTAAAGGGGCACTATGACCTCAGTATGTCTAGATGCAAACCCTTTAGTAATCAGATGGCCTACATATAAGGATGGCCTAACTACTTTGGAGATATGATTGTCAAAGGAGAGATCACTATTTACCTTAGTCCCCAGATACCCTATTACCTTGTCTGTATTAAAGTGGCTGCCACTTATGTGTTAATATGTGGGTGCTTAATATTCCACAATGGAACGACCATGCAGTTTGTGTCACTTAGCTGGAGGCCATGACTTTGACACCCTGTGTTGGTCTCTGTGAGGCCCCTTGAAAGATGTCTGTGTCAGCTGGACTGTCAAGTATGGCTCCCAGTTTGCAGTCATTGCCAAACATGGTCTGCCGTAGTCCACCTGTGTTTGCCTGTACCTCTGAGAAGTATATGCCAAACAGTAGGGGTCCCAGGACTGAGTCCTGTGGGACACCAGTCATGACTGGTTAAGAGTTGGACCTGGAGACTGCTAGTCGTACCATGTGGGTTTTGTGTGTAAGCCCGTTGGCAACCCATCCTGTGATGTACGGGTGTATGTACAGGCTGGTGAGTTTATCAATAATACCTGAGTGGGGAATGGTGTCAAAAGCCTTGGCAAGGTCCAGATAGTATGTGTGAACCACCTCTCCCCTTATCTAATGTCTTGGTGACTGTCTGTAAGACGTCAAATAGTTTCAGTAGGCATGAACTGCACTCAACCAAGCTGACCTATGTTGGGTCAAGTGTTTGGAAGTTACCAACGTCTTTGTTAATGAGTGCCATGAGGATGCACTTCATAACTTTGCAGACCATGCTAGTCAGGCTTATGGGGTGATAGTTACCATGGTCAGTTGTGTTTCCACCTTGGTGGAGTGGAATAACCATTGCCACGCTCCATTGTATGGGCATGTAGCCTGTGGAGAGGCTGAAGATGAAAAGCTTAATTAGATGGGGGGTCAGTTTGTCTTGTAGTGTTTGCAAGATGCAGTCTGGGACACCATCTGCCTCCATTGACACTGTGTATTGCTGTTAGAGAGGGCCATTTCCACCTGTGTGTCTCTGATGTCTGGGATACTGTACTTTTCGGGTATTGTTGTGGGCTCTATAGTGGGCGAAGTTTGCACTGAATGTATCTGCAAGGATGTTGGCGATATCAGTAGGGTCAGTATATTTTGTGCTATATTGCACCGGCACAGTGCAAATCTGTGTGTTACCACTTAGATCCTTGACATGGCCAAAGAAGGCTTTGTGGTTATATTTCAAATCCTTGCCTATTTTCCTGTTGATGTTAGCCTTGGATGATTTCATGAGGGACCTATGTTTCTTACTAATACTGGTCATGGATGACTGCCCTTTTTGGGATTTGCTGTTTTTCTGGACTACTGTCCTACTTCTGTTGTATAGCCTGTTTATTGCAGAGGTCCACCAGACTGGTGTCCTTGTCTAGGAGTGAGTCTTGGTTTACCAGTGATGGCACGATCCATACATCCTTGTAGGTGCTTAGAGAGTGCATTTGTAAATCTGTCTGTATCTTGAGCAGTGTTTTCCATTAGCGTGGGGGCTGCAAAACCCCCCACTCCTGTCCCTAGTACTGTGAATTTAGCTGTAGGAAAGGTATACACTGTGGTTTCCATGGGTGGAGGAGATGGTTGGGTGTGGAAATAGTGAATAGTTCTTGGTCAGATATAACCAGTGACCGATTTACCTCTGCTGTGGTGCACTTGTCACCCATGTTGGTGATTACCACTTCTAGTATGTTTCCACCCCACGTTACGGAGTTTCCCATCTGATACAGGGCATATGAGGTGATAAATTCCAGGAAGCGCTGGGCCTGGAAGTGAGTACTAGAGTAAGTTTCCCAGTTAATGGTAGGGTAGTTGACATCGACCAATACCAGGGTGTGCGGTAGATCTGTCATGTTTTCCACTGTCTCCAGGTAGGTGGAGTGGTGGTCTTGGGTCATGGAGGGTGATCTGTAGCAGGCCACAGTTTGCATTGCAGTTGTGGCTGATGTTAGCTGCACATGGATGATCTCAGAGGTATCATGCTGCCCCACTAACCTGGAGGTGTAGGTATCCCTGACGAATATGGATACGCCCCCTCCATGTCTGTGTCAGTCCATGTTCTGTGGCCGAAATGTGTGGTATGGGTTGTAGTCTGGTAGTGCTGGTGTGCTCTCAGGAGCCTTAAAACTGGTCTCAGTTACTGCGCAGATGTTGACATTGTCCATACTGAGAAGTGCTGTGAGTGCGTGCATGTTATGATCACAACCCCTGGTGTTGAGTAGCATAACCCTCACTGATTCTGCTATTGTGCTATTTACAGAGGTGAGATTCACCTTTGAGACTTCCCTACAAATGCACCATGGGGGCGCCAATAGCTTTGGCTAGTATTCCAAAGCCTAAGGCTGACACATAAGCCGGTATGGTAGTGTTGCATGCATGTTTCCCATCTGTGCTTGTTTCTCATCTTTCCTGTAGGTAACCTACTGGTAAGTAATAGAAAGCCATAAACTAAAACAAGTCTTCTAGCTTCCAAGATAGGCTTTTGGAGTGATTAAGTATCAGTGTTCTGTATATTCTTGCTGTACTTAACTGTTTTCTGACTACATGGTGATATTTCACTGTATATTGTGATCTGAAAGCTCTGTTTATTCACATATTATGACTGTGATGGCTTGCACTTTAGAGGTTCACAGATAGGTAGTAGGCTATCTGCCCAAGGGCAATTAGAAGCATAGCTACAGTGTGTTGGCTTTCTCAGCACCATTGATGAAGTAACTGAGCCTCTGTCAAGCATAGCCAATGAAGTGATTCCAGGCAGAGTTGCCGGGAGCTGTTGAAGACTGGGGTGGTGGAGGGTGATAGGGGCACTTAGTGATCTAAAGAGGGCATGTTAACGTGAAAAATCAACACCATTCAATTTCCCCAACAGGTCTTGCAGCTATAAAACTGGAGGGGCTCTCCCACCCCCCTGGCTGTATGGTTCTGGGACACATGATCCCAGGGGTGTATATTCTGTTACCCCATTCACACATCAAGGTTTCCCTTGAAGTGTGTCAGTGAGGGGCTATGCCTAATGTAGTTAGGAATGTAATTTATAGTCTCTCATTTTATTTGTTATATGTTTTTATTTGAAGAGTAAGTGAAGCTCAGTGGGTTTGGGCGCCTCCGCCCTTTGCTTAGCCTAGCTTAAACATAGAAATCATCTAAATAGGAAATAGGCAGAAGCAACATTAATGCCAATAGTGTAATGGTTACAGCATTTGCATAGTATCTGTGCATTCGAGGCTCAAATCTCAATAAAGTCAGGGATGTTTATCATGTTAAAAATTATACTTTAACCACAGCTTGCATATATAGGTAGTATCCGTCAGTATAATAAACATTTTAAACACCCACATAAACCCATGTGTGCTGGAGAGTAAAGTCAACAGAGAATGTAATGTTATGTAAGCACATAGTGAGATGTTACTTCACTGAAATGTATATATCCTGAATAGTTAGCAGATGTGGCCGTGTTTGCGTGCACAGGTTATACGTTTTAAAGTTTGTTTAACTGTTTAACTGCTGCTTTAATGTCACACAAACACTTTTAAACATGCTTACAACTGCTTAAATGAGCCTTATTCTGGAGTGAAAAACATTTTTTAAACCATCACAGGTGTTGAACCCTGGACCATGAACACTACAGTCATGGGACTTACCACAAAGCCATTTGAGCTGTATACATGTTTCATGGTCTTTAGAGTACACCTTATACTATAGGCATTCCACAGTACTGACCACAAATGGGACAGTCACTTTGTGTACATATGTACAGTACATTGTAATGTACTGTAGTCTGTGAATCAACATATACAAGTCTACATATGTATAACTGTTACAAATTAATACTAAATATATATATATATATATATATATATATATATATATATATATATATATATATGTATATATATACATCAGTGATGTCTGCACATAGATATAAATATATATATATATATAATTATACAGTTACATCTATAGCCATATATATAAACATCTATGAACACACTTCGTGACACAGAAGCAATCCAAAGGAATTGTAGAGTACACAAAACACATGCAGTTCTGCTATTATAGCTATTAATATTAACTTAATTCACCATAGAAGGGATGGTTGTTGTGTATGTGGAGATTGTGGTGGGGAGGAATGATGGGTAATGAAATCATGCATCAAGGAGAGCCTGGGTTGGATGTTCAATAAGTGAACTGGAGGGGTATACACGGAGTATGGGGACAATGTAAAAAGGACACAAAACAAGAACCATTCTCTTCCATAATACACCCTATCATGTCACATTAAAACACCTAATTCCATAAACATATGAACATTAACATGTATCATACATATGTATACCAACCGACTGTCGCATTTGTTTTCAGTAGTGAGGAATGCCTGTAGTAAAATGTATATTCTAAACACCATAACATTTGTACATATTTCAGATGCCTTAGTGGTAAAGTCAGTGACTGTGGTGTTCAAGACCTGCAAGGGCTGTTAATTTTATTTGAAGGCCAGAATAAGGGCTGTTGGATGCATGTGGATTAAAGCACTTTTAAGCAGTTGTAAGCGGGTTTGCGCAGTGGTAAGTGGCGCTTAAACACGGTTAAATGGATAAGCACTTCACAGGTTTAACCTTTGCTTAACATCGCACAGTCCACGGGCAAACCTGCTTACAACCGCTTAAATGTGCGTTATTCACACGTTCCCTACCAGTGCCTACTCTGAGAAGTAAAATAACAACCCCTTCTAGGATTTGAACCCGTAACCATGTACACCAGCCACAGAGTAACCTACCACTAAGCTACCTGAAATGTATCTATGCCAGTTGTGTATTCAGACAGGTTAAAACACAAAAGGGAGGATTGTGTGGAAACAGGACAAACTGCCATGTACCCAATGAAAGGTGTATGCTAAATATATATATATATATATATATATATATATAGAGAGAGAGAGAGAGAGATACATAGATATATAGAGATATACATATATATGTAGATATATAGATAGGTTAAAAACATCTACACATCTATGGAGGTACAGATAAATGTATGCAATAATATATATTTATATTTATATACATATATATATATATATATATATATATATATATATATACACACACACACGTACATACATACATACATACATGTGTGTATACAGCATCTGAAGTGTTCATATCTGAGTATAACATGGACCATAGCAAGCACACATCCCCCCCCCCCCCAAACAATATGAACATAACATATGAAAAGTATATGCCAATACACTATTACAAATATGTTCTATGGACACAGTCACCAACACAACTACAATGACTGCAAATATCCATGACAGAAATACACAGACTGCTTTCATTTAGCAAAACATTATTACATTCCAATGTATTGCCAAAAGGATTCAAGGACTAACAGTACCTGCATGCTATACAGGAAGCATTTAACAGTGCCTTAATGAATCAGCCTGCAATTACCATAGTATTAGTCCACTAAGGGATAGGTGTTCACATAGGGAAGAACCCCCACACACATATAGAAGATGTATAAAAATGGTTCCTACATACCTGCATCTGCTATGTACACCCACCAACATCACCCTTACACCCAAACTAATTACAACAATACATACTGTCATACCATAACCAATTATTCACCCACTGTACGACATCTGCTGAACCATAACATACCTGGACACAGACACACTAACATGGACCTATGTAAAATAGTTGCTGTTATACAATGGAACAGCTGCTGATGTTACAGGGTTTGTTTGAACTATTCCCATTTCAGAGGGTTGAAAAGTAATTACACCAGGAAGTGTTACTGATTACTGATTATCAGCACAGTATTATACACTTTAGCACCAAACTAAAGATATCTGGTTAGCACACTGTAAACCCCCTAACATTATATGCATAGCCATGCAGCCTTGAGCTGGTCAAACATCCTGGCCAGACTGAAACATATGCAGAAGTATTAGGTACAGACAAACCCTGCACAAGTAGCAAGGTTCAGAAATATAACAGCAGTACTCACATTTAGACCAAATCCTCTAGGCATTACACACAATATATTAGTGTTTGTCTCCATACAGTTGTTGCAATAGATTTCAAACAACACTTCCAGGCTGTCTTCCTCACAAGTAAGGCAAAGGGACAATGCCCAAGTGGAGTACTCAATTATACTCCACTATTGCCATGGTATTGGCTAAGGCAGTAGCTGCACAGCTGACGTGCATGTAATTAACTACTTAGGAACACCAATTGATTATCAGGATAGCACATGTTACTGATCTCTAACTATAAAAGGATGCCTTGTCACACATTCAAACCATCTGTATCTACCTGTAGAACAGTACAAAATACTGAAACACAAACCGAAAACGAGT
Source organism: Protopterus annectens (assembly GCF_019279795.1). NCBI lineage: Eukaryota > Metazoa > Chordata > Ceratodontiformes > Protopteridae > Protopterus > Protopterus annectens. The sequence goes on along the minus strand of NC_056740.1, from coordinate 439,872,644 downwards.
AATATACCAGTCAATAACACCTCCGATTACTAAGAAGGTATGTATAACATTTAGTATGTCTGTGTATGTAGTACCTGTTCTGTAAGAATTACAGTGTAATCAATACATATAGTGGAAATAGGTATCTTGTAGCGATGTATTGTTGAGCAGTAGTAACGCTTGTAGTAGTCTATGTGTGTACTGCTGTAGGTCACAAGGCAAACTCCTCATACACCACAAGGGATGATATACATGGGCTTGGAACTCACCAATTCTCTTCCAGCTACTGTCAGTGTCAGGGTTGGTCCAACAAGTATGTGCTATAACAGGGGATAGTATATGTCAATATATTGTAACAGTAGACATATGTATGGGTGTATAAGTAAGATGAACATGTCAAAGGTGGGCTTACTGTGCAAATATGGTTTGCATTGTGGGATATTGTGCCAATGACTGTGTAATGTATAGTATTTTAGGCAGATCTGTATTCCATTTTACATAGCATTTCTGTTATGTTATGCAAACATTAGTTATGTCTATTGGCAATTACAATACTCAATAACAGGATACATATGACTTGTATTCATCTGACAGTTTAGCAGCATGATAGCAAAGATAATTGGAAGAGCTAGGTAACTATCCATGCACATAACACATGTAATATCCACCTCTCTAGTATCGTTTGCAAGCAATAACAGCTGTGCATGTGTGCATGTTATGCAAATGTGTAGTGACCCTTGTTACAGGGCTGGGCCAAATGGCTATGTGCACACCTATATAGAGTGGATATTGAGAGTAGAGACACACTGGTTGAACTTTCATGTTTGTGTAGCCTAACCTCTCATTGCCAACCTAACAGCTGCTTGCAAATACTGTATGTAAGGGCATTTATATCACACTATCGAAAGATGAAAATAGCAAACGCTATTTCATCAAACCTAAAATATCTAAACCACATAATATTGAACATTCAGAATAGCTAATTTTTTCCTTGGGAAAAAATCCGCTATTCCGAAACACATACACACAACACAAGCACACCTAAAAAACATCAATGCATACACATACACTTATAATCCTACAACTAACCCTACACTAAACTGTACATACACTACTATCTATCCACTTACCTTAACCCAAAGCCTAACCCTAAGGTCCGTCACTATCGCACACTCACCTAACCCGCGCCCTAACCCTAACTCACCTAACCCGCGCAGTAACCCTAACCAGTGATGGGAGTAATATATTACAATAAGTAATATATTACTGTAATATATTAGAATTTCTAGTAACTAGTAATATAACTAGTTACTTTTTCAAAATAGTAAGTAGTAATAGTAATATATTACTTTTTTAGTAACTAGTAACTTAAAATTGAGTTACTTTTGAGTTACTTTTGCTTAAATCAGTGGTTCTCAATGTGGGTTATATAGCCTCATAAAGAGTGATGTAAAACTTCTTTGGTCCCTATATAGTATGGATAGTAATCAGATGTTAGGAGGTAACAGACACTTTGAGTTGGCAATTTGGATAAAAAAAATTACAACATAATGTTGGCACAACTCATAGCACATAGAATTTATAATAGATCATTAGAATTAGTCTGCAGCAAAATTTACTTCATTTTTTAGCACTGTAAGGAGGTGAAAGCTAATGATGACCAGACTCCAGCCCTGCCCTCGTACTGTGGGACCCTCACCCACTAAAATACCCCCTAATACTGGGACAAGTCTAGCCTGCTAGAGATCATATCCTTACCTTACCGTATAATAAATGGCACTGGTTCTTTATATCACCATCAGTCTGGATCAAACTCATCACTCATCGGTTGAGCACCTGATGCCCCAACCCACTGCACCAAGCAGGACTCTTCAAATGGATCTATGATCAACCAACTTTTGTCTTGACAATATTTTCTTAAGTTCTATTTAAAATTCTTTTTGAGTTTCAATTTTTAGTTGCTGAAAAGAGACAAAATGTGATAGGTTTTTATAGTTCTTGTGTTGTTGGCTGGTTTGGTTTAATTATTATCTGTGACTCTCTAGCTATAAAGACTAGTCTTCTTCTTTTCCTTTTGGCTGTGCCCGTTAGGGATCACCACTGTGGATCATGAGTCTGCAGAACAAGTGGCAGTGGAGTTTTACATTGTTGAGGTGCCAGCCCAGCACTCAACCTTCTTCAGAAAGCACACGCATGCACACACTCACACCTAAAGCCAACTTAGAATGTCTAATCCACCTGCAGCATGTCTTGGGAATGTGGGATGAAACCGGAACACCCTGAGGAAACCCACTTGAACACAGGAAGTGTAGATCATAGTGTGTGTGTTGTACTTTTAAAGCCACTGTAGTTCATGGGCACATGCATAAAAGTACTGAGAATGTGCAAGCAGAGCGCCATTTTGTGTAAGTAGCCAGAGTGAAAACATGTATGTTTGTAGCAGTCAGTTAGTTAGCTAGTTCGTTTAAGTTTTATGTACCAGTCATCCATTCTGATGTTTTTGTGTGTAATAAATATCTTAAATGAACACCCAAGCCTTGTCATCTTATTTGAATACACAAGATGAGTGCCATGTTGTCAGAATGGGATCCAAAGTCAAAACTTCTTAAAACCATAAGGCGCACAGTCAGAAATGGCGGAATATACAAGACTTGCTCAAACAACTCGCAAATAACACGTAAATAGGTCAGAAAATATTTCCAGGTTCTTAAACTCATTTAAATGATTTTTCCTTCAGTGAATATAATGCAAAGCATTCTAAACCAATTTCTGAATAAACAAAATGTTCAAAATTGTGACATATTGAAAAAAGTACTTGAAATAATTATGAAAACATTTGAAACAATATCTGAATTGTATAAAATGTTCAAAAAAAATAAAAACAACTGTATGTTTTCATAATGTACTACTTTTTCTCATTAACTAAAGCTATTCGGGTCTATATTAAATTTTCGACAGCTCACAATATCAACTCTGAAATGTTCGACACCAAAATGTCGAACTACGAAAATAGCAAACGGCCATAAACCGATTTCTTTCCAACAGAAAGAAATCAGTTGGCCAAACAACAATGGCACACATAAACAAATATATTTAAGTGGGGGGGCTTCGCCCCCCCCCACCCCCCTAACTAAATATTCTAACTCTGAGACCGTACTACACTCAGGGAAAAGGCAGGTGTCAGGGAACGGCCAACCGATTTCTTTCCATTAGAAATCAGTTATATGGCCGTTCGCTATTTTTGTAGTTCAACATTTTGGTGTCGAACATTTCAGAGTCCACATTGTGAGCTGTCAACAATTTAATATAGACCCACTATTCATCTAGTATCTAAAGTATGCAAAGTGTTGGCAGTGTGTGCAGTATTACAGTAAGTCTTTTCAAAGAGTACAGTTATTTCAAAGAGTCTGTTGTACAACTGAACAGAATTACAAGTACCTGGTGTGTGCTTGATATTTATTTGGTATGGCAGAGGGATTTCACAGACCTGATTTGCTTGTGTTTGATAATAATATTACTGAGTGTTTAAGCAAGAATATGTTATTTTCATACAGGCTACTTTTTCTGATAAAGACACACATACAAAAGCATTTATTCTGCTCAATTTAACTGTTCAGAAGCCATTGAGTGAGAACATTCATTTGTGAATGCACCTACTGTTTATGCAGAGAAGGGGGAAGACTGCTATACTGTAGTACAGGCTGAAACACAGGAACACTGCTTAAAATGTAAATTTAGAGAAATGTGCAACCATCAAACAAATATTATAGTGGAAAGGTACTATTTTACACAAGAGATCAAAAGCCTGGTGAAACTTTTGCAGCATATATAACTGACTTGAGAAACAAGTCAAAAATGTGCAGATCTGGTCATCTGAGAGATGAGTTGATAAAAGACAAGCTTGTGTATGGTGTTAATAATGATGCAGGATTTTGCTTTGAGACAGTGATTTAACTTTAAGCAAAACAACAGAGATTTGGCAGATATATGAGCTTACAGAAAAGTACACGGATATGCTTATGAATGATAAGAACATGCTTGCAGCTTCTTCCAGCATGAATGTTGATAGTATGCAGCACACTACGGATGACATTTGGACCTTTCAGAATTGTAGTTTCTTTGGTGTCATCACCCACTGGCTCTACTGTAACACACTTCAAATAAAGTCAGCTGCTTTGTTATAGGATCATAGAAACCATAGGAAGTTACCAGGCTATTGGCCCTGAGGTCCTTACAAGGCTAGCCAAGAATTTAGGCCTTGTTCCAAAAAGTCAGCACCCTATGCCACTGTCCAGCAAGGACATAGGTGGAATCCCAAGGGTGTATTTTCTGTTCCTCATCCAGTTATCCAGGTTGTGCTTAAAAAGGTTTAATGAAGTACTCTGCTTTACGTGGAGAGGGAGTCTATTCCACAAAAGGGGTGTCTCTGGGACACAAATCTGTACCATCAAAAAGTCCGGGTCTGTATCAGAACATCGAAGTACTAAAACTTGGAATGTTCTGATATCAAACACTATTCAGCGAACACTAAGAATAGCGAAGCTGCAGAACAGTGAATTCTTTCCTTGGGAAAGAATTTGGTTGGCCATTTTTGTGGCTTCACTATTATTAGCGCTGTGGTGGAAAGTTATGGTTTGGGTTCAGGTAAGTGTGCGATTGTTTGTACGTTAGGGTTAGGGGCGGGTTAAGTGAGTTAGGGTTAGGGCGCAGGTTAGGCATGTGTGTGATAGTGACAGACTTGAGGGTTAGGGGCGGTTTAAGTGAGTTAGGGTTAGGGCGCGGGTTAGGTGAGTGTGCGATAGTGATGGACCTTAGGGTTAGGGTTTGGGATAAGGTAAGTGGGTAGACAGCAGTGTATGTTTAGTTTTAGTGTAGTGTTAGATGTAGGAATTTAAGTGCATGTGCTTGGTTGCTGTTTGTTTGATGTGCTTGTGTTGTGTGTATGCGTTTCGGAGCAGCAAATTTTTTCCATGAGAAAAAATTTGCTGTTCTGAATGTTCAATGTTTTCATGTTTAGATGTTTTAGGGCCGATGAAATAGCATTCACTATTTTCATCTTTCAATAACGTGATATAAACGCAAAAAGTCCTAATGATGTCACAGACTAAGTTGTGGTCTCTCATGTGGATTACTCGAGTGGAGTTTGACTTGCAGATATGCAGCAGTCCCATCATGGTGGGGTCTGAGATTGCTGCAGATTACAGGGGAGGCATACATATGATCTCATAGCATCAACTCTTGAGAGCATTCCTATCAAGTACAAGATAGATCAAAAGGTGTTTCCAACAATTACTGACAATGGCAGCAATTTTGTAAAGGCTTTCACTGTCTTCTTGGAATGTGAAAGATCTGAGACTACAACCATTCTGTCCCAAGATGAGGATGATGATGGTGAAGTGATTTACAACAGTGTGACAGCCATGCTGAGTCAGTCAGGGCAAAGTATTCACTGCCTCCCCATCTGAGATGAGCAGCACACACATTGAATCTAGTTGCTGTGCAAGATGCTGAATCTACTTGTAATGATGCACAGTATAAAAAGATCATGCAAAGCACCCTGGACAAATGCTATGCTGCTTGGAACAAGGCTAGTCACAGCACCCAAGCTGCTGAGGTGGCTCAAAATAAGTGCGATCTGGCATTGATTATTCCCAATGTGATAAGATGGAATTCCACTTTCTACGTGATGGAGAAAATTCACCTCTATGTAAGTAAATCTGAATATGAGAATTAATAGGTTCATAGATTAGTACTAGGCTAACTGCCCTTGTGGGTCATTTTAAGCCTAGCCAGTTATCCCTTGTGAGACTCAAACCTTGCACCTTGTGCTTGTAAGGCAAACACCTTAACCATTAGGCCATCCTCCCAACCCTCTTTGATAAACTATACTTATGTAAAAGTAAATCTAGTTACTTTAGTTAGTAACTAGTAATAGTAATATATTACTTTTTAAGAAAAGTAATAAGTAATAGTAACATATTACTTTCACTTAAAAGTAACTAGTAATATTAACTCATTACTTTTATAAATAACTAGCACAACACTGACCCCAACTCACCTAACCCTAACTTACCTAACCCGCGCCCTAACCCTAACCCTAACGACCACACAATTGCACACTTACCTGAACCCGACCCATAACTTTCCATCACAGCACTGAAAATAGCGAAGCCACAGAACCGGTCAACCAAATTCTTTCCCTAGGAAAGAATTCGGTGTTCTGCAGCTTCTCTATTTTTGGCGTTCGCTCAAACCGGTCGATATTAGAAAATTCAAAGTTTTAAACCTTCGATGTTCTGATATAAACCCTATGTAAGGTAGTGCACAGTACTGGTAATGAAACAGGTTGCATATCATCTCTAACTCTAGTGCAACATCTGCAGTAGGAGTGTAAGATGTAGGAGACTGCTGCCCATGTGTAATAGGTGCTTCATAGGTGATGGCTTACACTGATTATAGCCTGATCATGTTGATAGTGGCAGCAGAGTCTATTGATACATGACTCTGTTTGGGGAGTGGGTGTTTATGCCCAACAGAGCTCATGGTTCTGGTGGATATGTGAGTATATACCCAGAAAAGGAAACAGACCTGTAGACACTTGCATCATCTGTAATCAACTATCAGGTTGTGATGTGCTCCTCAGAGGAGGATTGCTGCTAAAGGTAACTACTATGTTTCTGTAATAGCCACTGTTGTCACGTCCATAACACAAGTAATTACTTGTGAACATCACTGTCTAAAACATCTTCATACGCAATAAGTACACTAAATACAGTACTTGGTACTTGTAGTACTAAATGCTCATACAGGCATGTCCACTAGTCAGCTACTGGTGTTTACTAATGTCAGCTTTGTGTATGTGACCATCCTGGGGGAATGTAATCTCTATGCCATGTACACTGCCAAACCCACAAAACACCACACCTCACATATTGTCTGGGATGCAGCTACAGGGGTAAGCTGGAAGGCAGTCCAGTCTACAGCCATGACTGGACTGGACAGTCATGAGGTGTAGGTTAACACATGCATCTCATCATCACAACCAACACATACCCTTACCAGAACACATTAAGGACACCCACACATACTACCAGAAATCACACACATTTACAGAGGCTTCTAAGTATCTGGCCAAGCAAGTGACCTCCCAAGCTGGAATAGACAGACAACAAAATACACAAACTGTATGGCATAGTTTGCATAATTGTGCCACACCTCAGAACATGTGGCCAGAAACATGCCCAACAGTACTCATTTGTGAATGCAAACTCTAGCACTATGTTGCACACCAATCTATACGAGGGAAACATACTGTCAGCTGCCTGTCTGCCATGATTAGCCACATACCCATACACTCATACCACCTTTTAAACTATATACATAGCCCTGGCATATTTCATGTTGTTGTGCAGGACCTGTGATGCAGTAGCCTGGCCTGCATGGAAATACATGTGTAGAAACTGTCAGGTCCTGTAGCCCATGCAGGTATGTCCCAAGGCCTGGGTAGCATTCTGCCATGTACAGTGACAAAAGGATTGCATTCCACAATTGTCTAATGTGCTGGTGCAATGCAAAGGGTATCCAGTATCTCTATGCCATGTACACTGCCAAACCCACCTAACACCACACCCCACACATTGTCTGGGATGCAGCTACAGGGGTAAGCTCCTCATGGGATATCATGGGATAACATGGTTGACAGACCATGATGCTTTGCCAGAGAGGGCCTGCACCTGTCACCCCTGGGAATCTGGATACTGTCTAGGGCTCATGCTTCCCTTATAGTGCCTTCATCATGCAAAGTTAAAATGAAAGTCCACTGCTGTAACAGGGACAGCCAAGCAATAAACTGCGGGTCCCGGTACTCAATGATACATTTCAGAAACTCAATATGGACTCACATGTCAATCCTTAACATGGAGAACATATCTGTGCAGTGGCTGAGACATGTTTCAATGCTCCAGAGAGCACACCTGCATGACCATGTTATAACACATACCTCACCTCTTGCCCATTATCCTTTATTGGAACACATGGGCTACAGGTGTGTCCATATTCCTGAAGGATATGTACACCCCCATGCTAGTTGCACTTGCATAACTTCAGATGCAATATGCTGAGACACTACCTTTGTACCAAGGTGGAATCCAAATTGCACCTTGCGACAGATCACCCACCATGCCTCAGAATTCCCATCTGTCATATCGTGCTGTAATGGGGAATATTAGGTTTGAGACAGAAAACCATAATAATGGCTACTCTCAACTATTACATTATGAACTGGGAAGACCCCTTATGTACCAACACCTGCGCTCAATGCATGTTGGATTTCATCAACCCCAATGACCTGGATCACCATAGTCACACAAACAGGGCTAACAGTATGCTACACATAGTCAGTCTCCAAAGCCAATGTTATGCTTAAGAGCGAAGTGGTGACTGTCATGGCACCCATGCAGATGGACAATGCATGTGCAAATTCTGAATCCTATAAAATGAACTTTAAGCACTCACATAAGTGCAGTGATTGTGCCATTGAAACATAACCAAGATTCAACCAAACACAAACAAGAAGGCAAACTGGTGGTACCCTGCCTTAAAGTGTACCACAGAAGGTAGTAACTGTTGCAAGAGTGAACACACATGAGGGGAGGTGATCCCTGGTCAGCCTCAGTAAGATACAGATACACCATATAAACCCACACAAAGCTACTGTGAAATTAATCAGTGACATATTATGAGGCTAAGCACAGAGCATTCTATAGCTGTGTCATGAATCGTAATGGCAACAACAAGACCTGCCATGCTGCACAGCACTATGGCATGGGAAGTACTGCACCTACAGAAATAGCACCTGTTCATCCAGATAGGGTCTTGGAGAACCTAAACCCACTCCCACCACCCCCCAACAGGTACACATATTTATATATCCATGTACACTACAGAGCCCCTGTAATAACAACTATGCAGGTACAAACTGCACTCTCTAAAGCCATACATACAGCTTTCATGGGACCTGTCAACATCCCAGGGTGTATCCTACAGAAATGTCAGAAGAATTTGCTCTCCACATACACATCATGTTCAATCATAGCTTCATGTCAGGCTGTGTACACACTGAAAGGTGCACAGCAACAGTTATCACACCCCACAAAGGGGGAGACACCACTGATAATGGGAAATAGTGCACTACTACCCTGCTGAGTCTGGTCTGTAAGGCCATGAACCATGATCAACTTATTTGATGTAGTCAGTACAGATGTAGATGACAGTAAGGTTGATTCACACAGCATATCATGCCCTTGCCAGGTCTTAGGACACCATCACCCATACTGTGTTCCAGCTACACACAGTAAACTAGGTGTATATTCCTATGTCACAGGAGTGGTTGGCAACTGGACTGCTGGCAGAACCAGCACTACAGAAGGTGTCTGACTAATACACATACATCAAACCAGTGCCAGCTACAGTGATACAGGGTTAATTCCTGGTACTCCCCCTCTTTGTTATCTATACCACACAGACTAACACAGAAGGTATCTGCCTATTGAAGTTTGCAAATGACTATGAACTAGGAGCAATAGTTGACTCAATGTGTGCTGCAGTCAACATACAGAAAGGCCTTTGTGGGTCGATGTGTGGTGTGTGACGTATGGCCACAATCTGACAGCTAAGTATTGCTTTGTCATCCCCTATGTTAAAAACCCTGTACCCATGAACTACCACCTAGGCAGCGGTCAACATAATGGAAACTGTGTGTGTATGGGATGCAGCTGGACAGTAGTCTTTCCTTTGATAGTTACTTCACCACACCAGACAGGTAGTCGTATGTGGCACCCCTAATCATGACAGGGTGCCATCCATGAATATAGAAATCATTGTCAGCCATAGTCAACACTCAAGTGCCCCATAATAAATCACATATCTCATTTAAGGGTTATTGGCCATGTTCAGATGGCCTACACTGGCCTTCCCAATCCCTTGCTCCACTATGTAGCATGATGCCTACCCTGAATAAAGCCATGTCCAACCCAGAGATGTTGGACATGCTACACTTACACATCCTGATTTCAGATAAACACATACTTCATGGACATCCACCTTTCTAGTACAAGGATCACAACATGCCTGACAGATCTCTGTCCCATACACTTTACATACTTCTGCCATACTATGCATCCCTGTCCAGCAAAGCTACACACTGCCCCTCTTTGTGACAGAGTATGAGGACCGCATGGCACATATATCAGTAACCCTGTTGATCAGTTCTGTGGCACTGCTTGAACTGGCCACTGAAACTTACCTGTCTGTTGACTACAGCTAGGTAACCTTTCAGGCTAGGCTCATAAATGGCCAGGGCATATAGCCTACTAGTTCACTATGACCATACATGCTATAGTTGATATCCAACCCTGCAAATACCATCAGGCTAGCCATTGTCCCATGTGATTCACATGTGCAACACGGGTAATACATGGCAAGATGCTAAACAGCTGTACAGTGCCATGTAGATGTATATGGCAAAACACATACATGTAAAACTTTCTGTGAGCAAGTCTGCAGGGTCACAGGTCACATCCCTTAAGGCTGTGTATGACTATATATGCGAGATATACACAGCATTAAGGTCTATTGCATTAATGTGAACACATCCAGGCATGTGCTGATAGGTAAAGACACCAGTACAGGCAAACAGACATGCCCAGATCAAGACATCCACATGGAGTATGAGCAATGTCATCACTTGAGACACACATATATGGTGATAACATCAAATCACCAGTAAGTGTCAAATGTGTGTGAGTTAAACATGTCAGTGGTGTTAGTGTCATGTAGATTTGCAAAGACATATTTGTAATCTTAATAAATGTGATACACATGTATGTTCATCTGTACTTCTGTACTTCTTTGTGAGTTACTGTGACCTGTCTCCATCATTATGTCTTCCAGGTATGCCGCATGCCAGGCTGCTACCATACACCCATTTGGAGGATGAGGTCCTCTTCCCATGCCTCCTCGACAACCATGTAACACTCTTCAGCCATGCGTCACAGGATGCACAGCAGCGGGATGCCCAGTGGGAGGAACTCTGCAGGAGGGTAAATGATGTTGGTGGCCACAATCGCACCTATCAGTAGGATCACCGACACTGCACGGACCTCATAAAATGGGCGAAACAGCATGCTAATGCAATCGCCAGGGAATAAGGTGCAACAGGTGGGGGGCCACTCACCCAGCCCCCACTCACACATACCAAGGAGCTACTAGCCAACCTGGGAACACCTGCAGATCTCCATCCACAAGCTTTAGCTGGGATTGTGGAGGTGGGTGTCTCTCAACCACTGAGCCTGGAGTTGCCTGGTAAGTCACTACTGCACATATAGCACAACTATATTTCATATAGTTACATGTGTTACTGTACAATATGTAATGTAACATCATATGCAAGGCATGTATGCACACATGCCACATACTACAGTCTGCTACTCTATGTATGCACAGATGTGCATACTCCATAGTATAGTCTATTGTACTGGCTTATGTGCTAACATGGACATTGCACCCTGTAGCTATCACACAGGTGTGGATAATGATCTTACTGTTGTGACACTCCTATTTAGGTACCTCTGGCATTTTGCAGCGACACCAGCCTGTTGCAGGTGAGATTGTTATTTATCAGGCTTGATAATGCACAGATCATATTAATTGCATGCTATCTGCCATGTGGCCATTTAATACACTTACACATAATGTATGGTGGTCCTGTTAATATACACTGGTCAGACCTACAATGCATCACAGTGGTTACCCATGTGGAATGATTGAAGACTATACGAAACACCTAGCTAAACCTTATAAACTGTCATTGCCAGATGTGTGGACAGCTGTGAATACAATGGTGGAGGTGTGGTTCACTGTAGGGACAGGTACTACAGATCAGCATTACACATGTGGGGAATACAAACAGTACTATACAGAGAGCATATGTGTGCACACACTCTAAATGTGTTGGAGCTGGAGTATGACCAGCCCACAGAATTCACCCTTTTGGATTATACCTGTGCTATGAATGTCACACCATGTCATGTGCTATCTGACATGTCCATGGCATGTAGTGGACTGACTTCAACACTGCTCAGCTATCCTGCAAAACATGATATCTCACATCCCAAACATACCACCCTTTGTCTGCATAACCCAGTCCTCAGTAGAGCATATGACATCTATGGGTATATGTCATATGGGATAACACTGACATATGACATAGATGCCCATCACAACCATTGGACAAAACATGTGTACACATGCCCATGGAGGATGGCCAGAGACATGAAGCAACACACACAGTAGAAGTGATGTACATGTGTGTACACCCTGTTGTACATTGGCTCGACACAATACAACTATGGCATTTGTGTAATGGTGATATTACAGATGTGAAACACTAAACATCATACAGACCTGTGCACAGCTTGTGTAGGCATGACATTAAAACCACCACATAACATGTCTTGAACATCATGAGTGTGTCACGACATGAAAGAATTCACCTATACAGTATCCAAATACATACATGTGTTGCACAACATACACATACAACCATAGCAGGCCACAGATACAGTACATTCACCTTGCTGGTGTCAGACATCCCTGTCATGCTTGCTCCTCATGTGTGTGAGGTACACAGATGGCATGTGGGACATGGAGTACTGTTAAGTTAGCCATGTCTGGGTATAGTTGCCAGGTATCAGTAATATGGTTGCAGATGTGCAGGGGTGTCATCTGTATACCCTACAGTGACCTGTGTCACTCATTCCACATTAGGGTTTAGTGTGTATGCAACTCAGTGCCATGGGTCACATTCCACATTAGATATGTATTGTATCTGAACACAGTCATGGCTATGAACTGTGTCTGTAACTCACACTGTATGGCAATAGTGAAGCCACATGATGCCCTGCAATGGCTATGCACATCATATTTGTAAAGTGGACTGACAACATTGCGTCAGCTGAAGGTCTGTGTTAGTATAACACGTCCCTGCATTGGGACACAATTACTTTACTGTATATTTGAAAGGACACCATTGTGTTACACATGTATGCATGTCATTCAACATGTCAGCAGAAGACATGCTACACTACATGTGATTGGCAAGGTCATATGCCACACATCAGGCTGGTGTCCTGTTAACCTGTGCTGGTCTGTGGCACCATTGCAAAGTAGGGACAGCCATGTCAAACATGTGTGTGCAGCCACATGCACATCGTCTGTAGACTCAGCTCAGGGGAAGGCAGAATAATGTTGAACAGACATGTACTGCTTTGGGGGAGATATGCAAGCTAGGGCTCAGGCAAACATAGTATTCACTCCACATACCCTTCTGCACATGTCCTCCTCACACATAGGGGCAGTGGCCAACACAAAGCATCAGTGGCAGATGTACAAAGGGCAATGAAGGTCTGTTAATTGTGGAGTATGTTGCACAAAACATGGCAGTGCGGTGCAATGGTGCATAGTGCATGCATTGTGTTGCAGGTATGGTGCATAAGCTACTAACACAAATGGTGCAACACAGGAATGTATGCTAACTACTACTACAAATGTGTAAGGTGCATGCCATCTGCTGTAACACATGCATGCTGTTGTGTGCAACTCAGGGATGCATGATAACTACCACTATAATTGTCTAAGCTGAATGTCATCTGCCATATCACATGCACATTGCATGCCATTGGGTGCCATAGCATGTGTCTGTCTGTGTGTCTGTCTGTGTGTCTGTGTCTGTGTGTCTGTGACTGTCTGTCTGTGTCTGTCTGTGTGTGCGTGCGTGTCTGTCTATGTGTGTGTGTGTCTGTCTATGTGTGTCTGTCTGTCTATGTGTGTGTGTGTGTCTGTCTGTCTGTGTGTCTGTCTGTGTGTGTGTCTGTCTGTTTGTGTGTGTGTGTGTGTGTGTGTGTGTGTGTGTGTGTGTGTGTGTGTGTGTGTGTGTGTGTGTGTGTGTGTGTGTGTGTGTGTGTGTGTGTGTCAATCTGTGTGTCTGTGTGTGTGCTGTGCTGTATAACTTGTAATGTACAGTTCTTGTCTGCCTCCACAGGTGTTGATGTAGGTGTGTTTCCCTCCTGCGGTCCACCTGATGTTAGTGTCCTCACAGACTCTAGCAGTGATGATGAAAGTATGATTGAGGCACAGGCAGATGGTACAGCCATGGGCTCAAGCTCAATGCCAAGAAATGTATAGTTATCCCCTTTGGGAAAAAACATGTACCCGTGAATTACCATATAGGTGGCAGTACACTAAACACCGAAATTGTGATAAGAGACTTAGGGACACAGGTGGACAGTGGTCTCACCTTCGATAACCACATCACCACAACAGTCAGGAAATCCTTCTATGTGGCACACCTCATCACTAAGGGCTTTTCATCCAGAAAAAAGGAGGTCATTGTCCCACTGTACTCATCCCTCATTAGATCCATTATAGAATACAATGCCCCATTTGGTATGTACCTCTCAAGACATCTGCAACAACTGGAAAGGCCGCAGAAATACCTCACTAAAAGAATCACAGGCCTAAAGCAGATGCCCTCGCTGACCGCCTTAAAAAACTCCAGCTATACTCTGTCGCATATCGTCTACTCAGAGGCGATCTCTGCTTAACATACAAGGCTATGTCAAACCCAGAGCTGTTGGACATGCTACACTTAAAGAAATCCCAATCCCTCAGAGCCACACGCTCCAAGGATCTAAACCTTGTCATCACAATAAACAAAACATGCTGGAGGGATAGGTTCCTGACCCAGAGACTCCCCAGACTCTGGAATAGATTGCCCATACATGTCAAGCAGAGTGCCTGTTTGGCCCTCTTCAAAAGGAACCTTGACGATTGGATGGGAGAAAGGAAATTCACCCCAGGGATCACGTCAGTCACCCTGCTAGACAGGGTACCAGGGAAGTAAATAGTGTGGGAAGAAATAGCCAGGGAATTGTTATGGCTAGGCTTGTATAGGCCCTAGGGCTGATAGCCTAGTACCAACCTATGAACCTATAAACCTATGAACTTATAAGGCAGGGTTGTCAGGGCTTGAATCTGTGCCATTGGTTGCCATTCCACCTGTATCCCCCTCATCCCCGCACACATTTCTCCTGCCTACACATACCCCATCACCAGTGGTCATAGAGGAAGGACAGTTGGCAGATGGTAGCATGGAACAGGGAAGTGTGGAGACTATGGAAGGTGTGCCTGCACACCATGATCCCAGCCAACTGACTGGTGATGTCCCACACAGGCATGTGCACAGTGCTGCTCGTAGGAGGACCACTGACCAACATGCCCCTGCAAGAAAAAAAACACATCAGCTGGTGTCACCAGGCACATGTTTCAGGCTGTAATGGAGGCACAGGCATGTGCTGAATGGCACAACAGAGAAGGTCTGAGACTTCAGAGGGCTGCTGTCCGTTCTTTAACTGACAGCATCCAGGCAATTGCAAATGCTCACCATCATCCAGCAGATGTCTTGGATAGACGATTGGGTGACATGGTGGGAGTCCTTGACTGTGGCATGTCAATCTTTGAGCATGGAATGTGTGTGCTGGAATATCTGGTGGGAGTGAGGCGTCGGGCACGTGGATGTAGGCCAGCTACATCACCTGTTGAAGGTCTATGTGAACATGCCCGCTCCCATAGTGGCGGTAGCAGCAGCAAACTATCATGCACATGGTCCTGGATGGTGAACTGTGGAAATTGCCCTGTACAGTCTGCAGCTGTCAATAATACCCCAGTGTAGGCCAGCCACATGCCAGACCTGTGTGCATACATACACACACACACACAAGAAACAAATGTAGGGCACCTCAACACACACACACATAACATCCTCACACGCCCAATGATATGAAAGACCCTAACCCTCACACACATGATGTCATCCAATGGTGCAGCCTATGCCTCTGACAAACATTATCACCCTGTTTATATGATGATGCCTGTGCCGCATCCCTGTCATCCACATCATTGGTGCATGGACATGCTCATATGGTCTGATGCACAGGGTGAACATACTAGAAAGACAATTGTAGATTAATATTGTTGAGTAGTGTTTGGCAGGCAAAAGACATACCATGTAGTACAGTTTTAGAATGCATTTGGTACGTTTGACAGTATGTATCGTGTGTAACAGTAACTGCATTTTGATCTTGATGTTCTGCCTTCCTCTTTCAGGTGTAATTGCATGTGCTGGGGGATGTCAGTGTTTGACATTAGTGTCCCATATGTAAATGTTGACTACTCACAGGTCTGTATGTCAATACCTGCATGCACTTTGTAGCTTCTACATCGCAGTTTTAATCTCCCAAGTTTCAATTATGTTTACTGATCTAATGATCCAAGAGCATGCTAGCTGTGTAGTAAGCTACTGTGTTCAGAGCTGTCACATCCATAGTGGGTGACATCACAGGTATAGTTACCTGAAGCGGGGAGGAGGTAAAAGAGTGGTATAGCAGATGACAAGGATAAAGTGGCTTCTCATTGGGAAGCAGTAATACCTGCTCTCATGACAGGATGCAGACTCACCCACACACTCAGGGATTCACAGACACAGTAAAACGCACTCAGGGATTCACAAACACAGTAACACACTCAGGAATTCACAGACACAGTAACACACCCACACACTCAGGGATTCACAGACAGTAACACACACTCTGACACACACACACACACACACACACACACACACACACACACACACACACAGTTGCCAGTGTTGGGATGAGAACCCCTGCCTATGTGCAAATCATCTTAATAGTACTACACAATTACAAGACGCACCACAGATATTACACATGTACAGGTAGTCGGAATGGCCTAAGATCAAGGACATCAACAGGGATACTAGATTGCAGTGAGTGAATGTGGGGTGGGGGGGTTCATCAGTCGGCTATGTAACAACAAGCCTCACCTCAGGGTGTACATGTTTACAGGTGGTTATAATGACCTTCTAAGATTGATGACATCAACAGGGATACTAGATTGCATTGAGTGGCTGGGGGAGGGGGCCTTAACATTTCACTATGGTAAAATACAGCCTCACACCAGGGACCGGACAGCCATACACACACACACACACACACACACACACACACACACACACACACACACACACACACACACACACACACACACTGTGGCATTCACAAAGATATGCACCTATGTCACACACATACAGACACTTGACGTGTGAGATTCAACCACCTGCTTATGCCTTTCTTTCTACACTTCACTCTGTACTGATGTCTACCACAGTGTTCTGGAGAGTGAAAAACATTTGGGATGTATTCCCCACCATACATAACATATATGGACACACACACACACACACACACACACACACACACACACACACACACACACACACACACACGTACCAGTAATGTGAATCAAACGCCTGCCTATCTCATGAAAGGTATTACAGAGTTACAGCACTATCGCATGCACTACAAAGCGTACTGACTCTTTCCTTTGCCACCTGTGCTGATATATGCACAATACATGCACAGGGGAGGTGTTACTGTTTCAGGTGTCAAGAGGTTTGCCTTCAGTGTCACCCTTACTGAATTTTATGTTGTGTGTCTTCCACTTCAATTAACAGAAACATAGCATAGCAGTTACACAGGTTATTGTAGGAATGGTTGTAACATGCCTGTGAGCTGTCCTCAGTAATCATTCCTCTGCAAAGTAGCCCCACCACTTAGTCATGTCCAAACATCTGTCCATACCTAAAGTACAGCTTACTGTACTTTGAGCATATCACCATATACAGTTGGCAATGTTGAAGCTGGATTGCAATGGCATGATGTACTAAGACAACAGTCACCTTCAAACATCAGACACTGCACACACATGGAATCTAAATACACATCAATACATGTACACATATGCAGTCTCCATCAATAAGTGGACTAGCAGGTCAAGAGGATACATTCCACACCTTCCCCACACCATGTGTGAAACCTAGCCAAGCATTACACCATAATTGATGTTGTATTCATGTACTGGTAGGACACACAACCACCTTCACTGAGTAGCCAAGTGTACATTTATGCCAACAGCACATATCAGCGAGACACACACACAGCAATATTCCATGTCATGATCCCACAAACTGTTACTTGACAGTTCCATGGTGAAGCCAGGGCACTGTATTGGTCAAGAGTGAGCACTTCACATATGCCACACACACCTCATGATTACTGGAAGAGTGCCAGCAATGCGCTCTGTTTGAGCTAGGCATTACACTCATTCAAGCATGTGTGAGGTCTGTGGCTTGTAAACATCTCACCCCAGCACGTTCTGGCTATTGTGGTAATGAGGTTAATGTCCAGACAGCACACAGCATGCATGGCTTGCAATTGTTGACATGGGGTATATGTAGGAGATGTGGGCACACATGGCTGTACATGTCATGGACATATCACCTGTAACTACTCAGGAACATACAGAGCATAGCTGTATTTCCCTGAGTCTGTCAATACAGGCCATGTGTGTAGGTCCTATGATCCTGTTATTTGGGTATGTTTGTAGGCATTGCATTAGGTGGACATGTCAATGACATACATGCCACATGGGTTGTTGTATGATATGATAGGTGTCATGGGTGACCAGTAGAGAGGTAATATTACCTCTATCAACATAGATATCAAACCTTATGTACTTTTATCATTCAGCAGCCATGGACCTATCTGCCATGTGCATATGTGTAATGAATGTAGCCACCTGTATGTAGAAAGGACAACAACAGCTATGGTATTTTCATTTATGTTGTATGAGTATGTGATGTACATATCCAGGGCAGGTACATTTATGTCCTATCCAACCATGAGGGTGTTGTTTACTGGTGTACAGCAACAGTCGACTGTGATAATGCTGACAACATCCGAGGGACCCTGGTATGTGTACAACTGACCTGGTTACAAACAGTGATATATTTGCATTGCATAACACATTATGCAACTGTGGCAGTACATGGGTACTTTGCACAGTTGATGTAGGGCTAGGTACAGTCCACCAATCGAAGGTTATTTGGTGTTCTACCATACTATGTCATACCACATGTATGGATGTGTGTTGGTAGTCTGAGGACATGGTGGTGGATGTATGAGGATACACCCTAGAATGCAGCTTTTGCCATGGTCACCTGTACCTGACTCATCTGTGATGACTTATGTTGGAGTAGTGGTCTTCACTTGTGAGTATCCTTTACAAATATGTGGACACCACCACCTGGAATTGTCCATACCAGTGTTATGGCCCACATGTCTGGATCTGAGTTATATGGTGGTAGTGCAATTGTGCACTACAGAGCATTCAGCCAGGTGTTCCTCACTGCACAGATGTCAGTATTCCCCATTGTAGGTTCTACATTGAGCAAATAGATTACGAAAGCCACACATCTAGCACTGGTTAGCATAAGCATCCAATGCAATTGTCTTGTAGATGTCAGGGTGTTACTTCTGTGTTTAGGACTTTTGCCTTGGAATGCCACTATATGGGTAAATGCGACCTAGGTATTATCCACACTCCCTTGAATCATGGATGCATGTGCTGTGTGACAAAGGCTTGTCTTTCAGTCATGACATCCTGGAATAACAGACACTGGACAACCTCATAATTATAGCTGGACATTGGCTCATTGTTTTGGTCCAGCAGTTGCCACTCGTACCATGACATCACTGCAAGTGGCAGTAATGTGGTCGGTATCAAATGCTACATCTAAGGTGGCAGACACCAGCAGACGTTGTGTATATGATCAATGTCAGATATACGTAGTGTAGTGGTCCTGCTAATAATGACTACTAACACAGCCAGGAGAGGTCATCTTGGCACCTGCACCTCAGTACCATTAGACAATGGGGCTCACATTTTATGCTTGCACATGCCACTGTTCCAAGTATAATGCCACTGTCCACAACCTGCTATCAATGTATGCCTTTCAGGGCAGCAATGTGCGTGACACATGCTGTAGTTAGCATCCACCTGTGTGTCCCAGTTAACCTATTGTCTGTCACTTCCACATATGCATGATTGTGTATACTTCACATATATATGTCAGTACTTCATGTACATGTATGCATGTGTATCACACAGCACAGACACAGATATATCATTTACGGGCCACATACAGGTATCTGGTAGTAAACCTGTATGATATGCATATATACTGACAGTTAAGATGTACATAGGTTCATAGGTTCATAGGTTCATAGGTTCATACTAGGCTATCTGCCCAAGGGCATTTATAAGCCTAGCCCATAGTTATGTGGCTTTCACCACCCCTTTAGTTTGAATATTGTAAACCTGTGTGTTTACAATAGTGGTCCATTACAACTTCTTCTGTAGATGTAAGTGTATGAGCATGCACACTGTGGCCTTCCGTGGTTAGAATCGGAGTGCATCCCAAACAGCCCTGTGCTACTGAGTGTATGAGCGTACCCACTGCCACCTTGTGCAATTTGAGTCAGTGCATCCGAACAAGCCCTTTGTTTCAAAGTGTATGAGCATGCCCAGTATAACCTTGTGTAGTTGTAGTCATAGTGCATTCCAAACGGTCCTGTGCTACTAAGTGTATGAGCATACCCACTGTCACCTTGTGTAATTAGAGTCAATGCATCCAAACAAGTCTTGTGATTCTGTGTGTATGAGCATGACCACTGTAGTCCTGTATAGTGATTGTAGTTGTCCATTCCACAGATGGGCATACTCCAGTTCAGGGCTTGTTGTGCTACAACTATACTTCTCAGGCCTACCTACGTCTTACCTGCAGATGATGTGTCATGTTTGTGCATACAGGTTGTAATGGACTCCTACTTTAAACACACAGGTTTACAGCTATGTACATCTTAACTGTCAGTATCCCTGTTGTTGTCCTCACTTCTGACTGCCTTGAAACATGCAATCTCTGTGGCGTGTCTCATAACTGTGTAGTACTGTAATAGTTATCTGTAGATAGGCAGGAGTTCTGATCCCACCACTGGCAACTATGTATGTGTGTGTGTCAGCAAATAGTTGTGTGTGTGTATTTGTGTCTGCATCCTGTCATGACAGTAGCTTTTGCTGCTTCCCAAAGAGAAACCACCTTTTGCACTGGCCTTTATCCTTGTCATCTGCTAAACCACCCTTTTCCCCCACCCCACTGCAAGTAATCAGTGCTGTGATGTCACCCAGCTCAGAAGCAGAATCAGAGTAAGTGTAATTGTATGGTATCTGTGGCACATACCCCAAATGCATACCACAAATGCATACCACTCTACTAGTTACCTTTACATTGGCAAGACGTGTATGCACAATACTGACAAGTGTGTATGTGTTTGTATGTGTGACTACCCTGTAGCCAGGCATACACATGTGTAATGTCTTTTAACATGCTGCACACCATGGTAGTCATCTGTGGTGAGTGGAGTCTACACATTATTACATAGTTAGGAATAGAAAAGAATAGACAGTCAAGAACGACTACAGTTGGGTATGTTGTTTTCCTGTGCCACTGTCAAGCAGTGACACAGAAGTGGTCACCGGGGTGTATGTCCATACCCATCATTCCCACACCCAAACTCCACAATCCCAGGGGTATATTTCCTTAGCCATCATTCCCCACCCCAAACTCCACAAACACAACAACCATCCCTTCTCTGGTGAACTGATTATGATTTAAATGTTATAAAACAAGAGATGCCTCTGTTTTGTGTACACATCAGTTCCTTTGGATCCCTTCTGTGTCACAAAGGGTGTTCAGACATGTGTGTGTGTGTGTGTGTGTGTGTGTGTGTGTGTGTGTGTGTGTGTGTGTGTGTGTGTGTGTGTGTGTGTGTGTGTGTGTATATATATATATATATAGCTATAGCTGTGTCTGTGTATATGCGTATATATATATATATATATATATATATATATATATATATATAGCTATAGCTGTGTCTGTGTATATATATATATATATATATATATATATATATATATATATATATATATATATATATGTGTGTGTGTGTGTGTGTGTGTGTGTGTGTATGTGTACACATCCCATAGGTGCATATATGTATTTAGTTATGACAGTTATACAGATGTAGACTTGTCTATGTTGTTTCACAGAGTACAGTACTTTCAAGGGTACTGTACATATCTACACAAAGTGACTGTCCCGTTTGTTTTCAGTACTGTGGAATACCTGTAGTAAGATGTGTATTATAAAAACCATGAAACATGTATACAACCCTGATGGCTTAGTGGTAAGTCCAGTGACCTCGGTGTGCGTGGTCTGGGGTTCAAGACCTGGAAGGCTTGTTGATAATGTCATTTAGGACTGAATAAGACACTTTTATGCGGGTGTAAATGCATTTTCGTGACAGTAAGCAGTGGGTACACACAGGTAAAAGACATATACAACTCGCAGTACACTTGAAATGCCCTTCTTTGGCAATCCTGATGATGTCACACACCTAGAAATACACCTCTGGGACTGCTGTAACCCATTAATCTCTGTAGCATGTCCTGTAACTACGTAATGCTGTAGCGTGATAAACTAGTTTGGTAGGTGTTTTAATCCCAGACATGCTAACTGTATGTCTGTCTGACTGAGAAGGGAGCAATGCTTTTAAGAGTATGCACACTCCTTATGATTCACATACTCACCTTTGGCAATCCTGCTGATGTCACCCACCTAAGAATACACCTGTGTGACTGCTATAATCCAATAATCTCTGTCGCGTGTCTTGTAACTGCGTAATGCTGTAGTATGATAAACTAGTTTGGTAGATGTTCTAATCCTGAAGATGCTCACTGTGTGTATATCTGCCTAATAAGGGAACAATGCCTTTTAGAGTATGCACACTCCTTATGATTCACATACTCACCTTTGGCAACCCTGCTGATGTCACCCACCTAGAAATACACCTCTGGGACTGCCATACCCCAGTAATCTCTGTAGCACGTCCTGTAATTGCGTACCACTGGAGTGTGATTTAGAACTGTGATAGGGATCCAGCCACAATCATGGCAGTTATGTATGTTTTCTGTGTGTTTCAATGTCTGTACATTGCCCTACTTTGGTACTCCTGCTGATGTCATACCCTGTAAAATACACCTCTGGGGAACAAGTTCCCTAGTAATCCTTGTGGTGCATCCTATAACATCTCCATGCAGTAGTGTGATATAGATCTTGTCATGGGTTCTATACCCACACATGCCAATTGTGTGTGTTTTATTGTCTGTTTTGTGAGCAATGCATTTTGGGCTACTCACTTGCAGGAAATCTAAAATGCCCTACTTTGGTAAACCTGCTGATGTCATTCCTTGTGAAATACACCATTGGGGATGGAGTAGCCCAGTAATCTCTGTAGCACATGCTATAACTGCATAATGTTGTAGTGTGATAAACTAGTTAGGTAGAAGTTCTATTCCAAGACATGGCAGGTGTGTGTGTGTGTGTTTGACAGTCAAAGCCTGTGTGGAGGTGGTTATGAATGTCTAACCACTGGACATGTTGAGGAGTAGGTTTTGTAGTTTTCCTATATGGTGGCCATATTATATGTCACAATGTCCACCTCCGAGGTTTACATATTTAATTCAGCCAAGAGACTAGGTTAGCAAGCCATACCCCTATATCTGGCAAAAAGCCTGGTGAACACAGTAAGCAACCCTAATACTAACCAGACTATGGTCTTAACCCATGTGTCATACACAAACACACTTGCCTAGAATATCCCACTATGTTGCTAGTACCCTGCACATTGTTGACAGATAGTAGGCATGGTGTGATTGCAGTGGGCCACAGAGGGCTTGGCACCCTGTCCAACAGTACAATAGGCACATAACTGTGGATAATGCGCCTTCACTATGTTCCCCACTGGACGCCTGCAACATATGTGGTGCCATCAAATGTGATCCACAAAGGACATACAATGCCTTACACACATGCCCTGTATGGACAGATGCTACTGACAACAGGGAATACCTATATCATGCTATCATTGCAGGGTGCAGGGTCAACCTGCTGTCTATTAGCAGGTCATGCCACACCAGGCCAGTATTGGCACAGGCCAGTATTGGCACATCTGATAATAACAGTCAGTGTACACAACATGTGCCAGGCAAACCAGGTACACATAAACATGTCACAGTACATTATTGTGGGGCGTGCACATCCCAGGTATTGTCCATGTCAAGGACTATTAAACACAGACATGGCATGCATTGCAAAGCAATGGCCACATGCAATGGTAACCAGGATGACAGGACAGGTCATACAATACCCATCTGTGTGGGACATTGCAGACGTTACACCCCTGAACCACACTGCAGACCATTGCCAGGTGGCCTGATGCCAAGGATTACCCCTCACCCAGCATTGCACAGCCATCTTGCACAGCCAACCACTACACACCCATGAAGCAATGCACACATGCATGTCAGTACTGGCACCTTGTGTCTGCATATGGGGTATGATGTTCCCAACCACAGTCACACCCAGTATAACTCCCATTGGCATACTGACAGCTGTCAGACACATTCACATGCCCTAGCCCATAGAACCTCAGGATATCCCCTGTGGTGCATGTAATACCTGTGCATTACTGCAGTGTGGCAAACTTAATAGTTAGGAAGTGTATTTGTGAGCCTGCCAAAGTGTGCCAATGTGTCTGAGTCCCTTAGAGAGTGTGGTTGCATTGACAATGACATCTGTTCAATCTGTTCATGTGGACAGCCATGTGTGCTACACCTAATGTATGTCTACTATATCTCTGTTGCAGGTATCGCTCACCAGCACACATATATGTTCTTACAGCACACCAACATGTCAGCTATGTGGCACATGAAGTAACGGTATGCACTTGTAATAGTAATGGCTAGTCAGTCAGGGGTTTGAACCCCTGTACTGGTAGGTGTGTGACAGAAAATGCTTAGGTTTTAGTCTCCCAGCCCTTCTCTATTGTACTTTGCCTCTGTCTGTCCCTCCCACACACTCTCTGGTGGATGTGGAGATGTACACCTGCTCAGCAGCAGCTTGTGTTTTGTAAGTGATGGTCATGATCAGGTGATGGCCTCTGCACCTATTGCAGTCCTCCTCTAGCTGATTGCATGTGGAACAGCTGTGGTGACATCCCCATAGACAATTGCATGGAAACACAGTACAATATCTAGGAACATCATGTTGGTGTTTGCTCATGACAGTCGCTGTGAGTAGAACCTGGATCTGGTGTTTGGTAAACAGCATCACAGATGATATCTGGATATTCCTCAAACAACATATACTGTGGAAAATAGCCTAAAGACAGGAGGGTGATGTGTCAGACATGACTACAGCATGTAAGTGTAGCTATGCTTCATTCAGGCTACTGCCAGTTTAACAGGTTGTGTGTGGTAATGGCTAGTCTGCATGTTTTAATATCTGAAAACACAGTGCTCTGTTTGTGAGGAAACCTCCATCTGTAGGGACATCTGTGGACTGGTCAGTGTGTGGAACCATTTGTTTCTTGTGTTACTCACAGAACACACATCTGTGAACTGTAGATGCATAGTGTGAGGATTGCAGTCAGTTCACAGTGACAGTGATGAGAGTTACTGACATTGCATCCCTGATTGGACATACGTCACATGAAACATTGATATGACAGTCACTGTCTGAGGTTATCACAGTGACATGCCAATAATGGGCCACTGTTCATAACTGCAGTAACACGTCATCTACGCTTTGGACAGATGTCATGCAGTATATATGCATGTGTTGTGCTTCCTCTGCAAATGTATGACATCTGTTGTCTTGGGTTAATGGTAATATCTATGCATGCTGTTATAAGTAATCCTGAATGTTTTTGAGTATTACTAAGCCTTATCTATGTTAAAACTGCAACACCATAGGCTGTATGGGATTGCAGGTCCTGGCAGAACCACCTGTCCCACTTCAGTTGGCCATGGCACTGGGGCACCAGCACATCTGGGGCCCAGCCTTGGACCTCCACCTCTGTTGGATCTGCACCACCTTTGGGTGGAACCGTCACTGAGGATGGGGCTTGCCCCCCCTGGAAGCAGGTCCAGACAGGAACTTGCCAGCCATTGTACGGTCCAGGCTGTGGTGTGTTGGGAGCTCAATAAGGGGTTTTGAGGCCAGCTACACCAGCTTGAGGGCAGATTGGCACAATTAGAGGGTGAGCCTGCCCCTCCTAGACAGTCCCCAGCATAGCCACCTTTGGGGCTGTAAAGGTGCAGTGGTGGCTGCCCATGGGTGGGGACCTCCATCCCACTGTTTTCATTTGGGGGCTCATGGCCTTGTGTCTGCCAAACACCCCTCCCTGTCCAAGGTGTCCCCCCACCACATGTGTCATATACTGCCCCTGTATGCTGTCTTGTCTGTCTTGTCTGTCATCCTACCCAACCTATCCTCCACGAGCAGGCCTACTCTCCTTCCCCAACATCCCACTCTCACCTAACAAAAACAGAAACATAAGGTCAATCTGTTCCCAGAATGACTTTTGCCCCAGACATAGCTGTCCATTTCACACACGTGTCCACTGGACACATGTAACCTTTTTAATTTGCATCACAACATACTACTATTGTCCTCACCCCTCTCTCAGGCACACGATCCTGGTATGCACATGACTTCTAAAGGTTCCAGGTACACATGATGCAGACAACCCCAGTGTACACACGACACTACCAGTCCCTCTATGGTTACCCCATTTAACTTTTTAATGCTGATGATGTTGCATACAGCACCTTGCAAGAGTACTGTTCTCACATTATGATTGGACAGGAACTGTTTTGTTAATGTAAATAAAATGCTCATAGTAATGTATCTGGGCAATGTACAAATGTTTGCGTGTATTAATGACACATGTATGTCTGAGGGAGTCTTGATATTACGTAGGACAACACCACTACATAATTCAGGAGTTGCTGGTGTTTTTCTTTTCATTTTTTTAATGCTTTGTTGTCATGTGGTTTGTTCTTGATATATCTATATATATCTATATCTATGTATGTAGATATATCTGGACATAAACACACACACATACATCTACATAATGAAATACATTTCCTATACTGTTGAATGACTGTGCTGGATGATATGTTTGTGATAACATCAGATGTCTGTATATCTGCCGTGACTTAGTGGTAAATCACATTAGCTGTGGTGCGCAGGGTCCTGGTTTTGAGTCTTGCAGAGGCCGTTTATTTTGTTGCTGGGCAGAACAAGGGCCGTTGGATAAGGAGTGATTAAGGCACTTTTAAGCAGTTGTGAGCGGGTGTACGTAGGTTTGCATGACTGTAAGCAGTGTTTACTTTTGGTTACAGTTCCTTACACTCAGTTACCTTCTTCATTGCTTACCCCCCCCCCCCGCAAACAGGATGAAACCTGCTCACTGCTGCTTAAAAGTGCTTACTCCCACTTATCCCCATGCTAATTTCTTTAAAAGAAAAGAAAAAAGGGGTGATAGGAAAGTGGTGAAAAAGGGGCACAAAGAGGGAAAGACAGTAGGCAAGGTAGCTATGGATGTGCAGGAAGGGTGTAGGGAAGGTCCATAGCTGTCCATTTCTTCTAAAGCAACAGTTGTGCATAAGCAATAAATGTGGCGGTACATTTGGACACTCACAACCCTGAGAGAGGGGTGAGGACAACAACAGTATGTTGTGATGCCAATTAGAAATGTTTACATGTGTGCAAAATGGACAGCTATGTGTGGGGCGTGCTTTTTTGTGGGAACAGATTAACCTTTTTTTCTTTTATTTTCAGGTGAGAGTGGGATGTTGGGGAAGGAGAGTAGGTATGATCAGGGAGGATAGGTTGGGTAGGATGACAGACAAGACAAACAAGATGCGTATAGGGGCTGTATATGACACATGTGTGGGGGAACACCTTGGATGGGGAGGGGTGTTTGGAAGTAGCAAGCCCATGAGCTCACAAATGGATACAGTGGGACTGAGGTCCCCACTCATGGGCAGTCACCACTGCACCTTCACAGCCCAGAAGGTGGTTGCGCTGGGGGCTGTGTAGGAGGGGCAGACTCACCCTCTAGTTGCACCACTCAGCCCTCAAGCTGGCGTAGGCGGTCTCGAATCTCCCTGTCAAGCTCCCTACGCACCACTGCCCGGACCGTACCATGGGTGACAGGTTTCTATCGGCTCCCGCTCCCAGGGGGGGCAAGCCCCATTCCCTGCAGCGGTTCCACCCAAAGGTGGTGCAGGGCCAATGGATGAGGAGGTCCCAGGCTGCACCCCAGATGTGCTGGTGCCATGGCCAGCTGAGGTGGGACAGGTGGGTCCGCTGGAACCGGCCTTCCCATACGAGCTATGTTGTTGCATATTTAAAGCAGATATGGGTTAGTAATAGTCAACAGGGTTCACGATTAGTTATAACAGCATGCATAGGTATTCCCATTACCCAGGGCACCAGATATAAATAGTTGCAGAGCAGGCGGAACACATGCATATATGGGTAAACAGTGGCCATTACAACAACATGCAGGTTTCATTGATGGCAACAGGCCACCAACATGGGAGTATTTTAACATGGCACATGCATAGAAACAGAAGTGAATATTTATAAAACAATATGACATATGTCCCAAAAAAGGTTAGGAGTGTAGACATACCAAATGGGTTGTGTAAATCGGTTATTTTTGCACATATGGTAGGGGTGAGAGAGAGAGAGTTCAATTAACAACTAATAAATCCTTGTAATGTTCATAACATTCATAGTCACTGCAGTGGTCTGTCCCTTACATGTATTATTATACTACCCTATGGCGTTATATTGTACAATGGTATGTTTGTAGAGTAGTATGTATGGGGCCCGGGTCTTATGTACAGGCTTGACAAGATGCAGGTGTTAATGCAACATGTTTTGAGACTGCTCTCATACACTTTGGGTGAGATGCTGAGATGACAGGTCTGTTTGCATGTACATTCTCTGACTATGTACAAGTCTAACTATCAGTTATATGTCATTAACAGCTGCCTACATTTCTTGGATCATCACACTAATTTGTCAGGGGAACAGGGCAAAAGGCAGGTGATGTGGGCCATTTATCAGGACATACTGGGTAGATTGGAAGAGTTGAGGGGTATGAATATGCATACCAGTCTCTATTTGAGCATTGTAGCAAAATCTGTACAGTGAAGTGTAAATATGCATACAACTTTCTCTCTGAACATTCTAACAAACTGTGCAGTTGTGTGGAATGATTATGCATACAACTTACTACCGCTCCTGGGATCTAAAGCCCTGCTGTGTGTGACAAAAGCATTACAGTTAAGATCACTGTAAAATATGCTATCAGGCAATTGTTGTGAGGCTTTGCAAAGTATTATGTCTAATATGACTGACCTGTTTGCACTTCCAACATTGTTATACAGCACTTCACACACATGCTATCTGCATACCACAGTGTGGGTAACACTGCTTACTACAACAGTACTATTTAATAACTGCAACAGTACGACATATGACTGCTGAGTAAACAGAAGCAATGCAGGGATTACACCTTTATTCACTGCATATTACACAATTCTGTATACTGGTACAACACTTTCTGAGGCTGTTACATTTATTAGTTATGACAGTACATGCAGGCTATTTACTAACCTGCCTCGTGATGCATCCTTTGCAGCCTAGCATCATAGGCTTGCTGGTTTGCAGCATGCTCATCTGTAGCTGTCAGAGAAGTACAGTGATATTTAGCCATACCTATCCATAGTATACACAAGCTAGACAATTATTAACTACGTAGTGGAAGAAGTACTTAGTTCTGGGGTATTCTGCATCTGCCTTGCTTCCTGGATCCACTGTTCCAGGACATCCCCCCTCCGCCGCTTCAGGTCTGCATGGTGGTGCCTGACCCGCTCACCAGTCCGGGGGATACCTGTGGCACTAGTGAGGTCACAGGCGAGACTATCCCAGGCCTCCATGTTGTACTGTGAGCCCTGGTACTGGCCCTGCAGTAGTCTCCTGTCGTGGTGCTTTACCAGGAGCCATACCATGATTTTGGACTCCTGGATGCCCCAGCGCTGCGCTCTAAAGCGAGTGCCTTCTCCCACACCAGTCATTCTGCCTGCAGAGGGATGCTACAACCAGTTATGAGCCATATTCCCGCCTCTTCGGTTTAAGTAGGGCCAGATTCCTGCACTTTTCCGTAATTGGCCGGTTTGGAAAAGGCTAAGCTATGGGCAGACCTGCTTACTTCAGGTTGGCACTGCTTAAAGAGGTGTACCTGTGGGCATATTGTATTGGCTTCCCTACACATTGCTTACAATTACTTAGTTGGGCTGTGCTGCGGTTAGCATTGCTTATTGGTTATCTAGCATTATATTTGACTTTTGTCAATGATATCGTACTCATTACAGGTTATATATGTGTCTGGTATCCATCACTCATGTGTACATACACTGTATGGGGTCCTGGGGACTTTATATCATTATTACAGTGACACCTCAACTCTATGTTTACTGCAGTACTCCAATTCACATATTTATGGTCTGTAGCAGGTTATAGCACATTACACTGTACATAGAGTCAGTTCACATATTTGATTTGATTTCCCTGTTGTGAGGATTAGTTTGCTAATAC
Organism: Protopterus annectens; assembly: GCF_019279795.1. Classification (NCBI taxonomy): domain Eukaryota; kingdom Metazoa; phylum Chordata; order Ceratodontiformes; family Protopteridae; genus Protopterus; species Protopterus annectens. The sequence continues at coordinate 439,842,046 of NC_056740.1, read as the reverse complement.
CTCCTTTATATGTATTGCTATCATGGTGTAGTGGTTTACTACTATGACTGTGATATACAGGGCCCAGAGTTCTAGCCTTGCATAGGCTGGTTATTGTGTTGCTGGCCAAAACACGAGCTGTTGGGTACAGAGTGCTTAAGGCACTTTAAAGCAGTTGTGAGTGGGTGTGTGCAGCTTTGCGTGGAGCTAAGCAATGCTAACCTCTGGGTACAGTTTCTTACACTCAGTTAGCCTCTACATTGGTTCACCAGTGTGATACTCGCATGTCAGCGCCCAAACAGGCTTACACCCGCTTGCTCCTGCACTTGCAAATGCACTGCATTTGGTGTTTGCATCTGACACTCACCCCCTGGGTAGGGGTGAGGACTACACTAATACCTTCTGATGCCTATTACATCAGCTTACATGCCTACAGTGGGTTGTTGCAACCATGTGTTTGTATGTGTTGTGTAGTGGGTTATGCAATGACCCATATGGTCATACTGTACTTAGCCATTTAAACTGCACTGTGCTGTGGTGGGACCCATATCGGGAATGGCTGCCCATTAGACGTAAGCATGCCGGTTGACTGTATGGAATCAGCGGCCTGGCTAGAGTTTGCTTCATACTGTTGGTATGTTCCTCTTACAATCTGCACCTGTCTGGCAAATACCTGGGAACTGACACCATTAAATACAGACAAGTAATTGGGTTTAGGACCCCACATCCTTCAGCTGAGTCATGCTACTGCATACCAATTATTCTATCAGCTTTCTAAGGTTGTAAGTGGAATATGTGCTTTCCGTCCCTATCAGACCTCTCAAACAAGTGGGGACAAATTTCAACCGAATCAGGGACAAGTCAAGAAACACTCAGGGACAATCAGGGACACTTTTAAAATATTAGTGCTATTAACTTGAAACATTGACAGAATCAGAGCATGTGAATTAATACACATTTTCTGAAGTAAAGGGAGTTTATAACACTTAATTATTGTCATTATTCATTAAGTGTAATTCACCACCTTTCCTCCAAAAGTCACTAGTTTTAGGAGGGATTAAGAGGGACAGAGTTAAAATGTCAGTCAAAATCAGGGACGTCCCTGAAAATCACGGACAGTTGAGAGGTATGGTCCCTATTTGCTTCCCCAATGGTTTATGTCCTGTCCAGTGGATTTGTTCTTAGGGGTTGAGAGGTATGGGTGTAAGCACCACCCATTTTGGAATATTACTTACATCTCCGGGGCAGTCCTAATACAACTGCGCCAGCCAACACCTGCACGCCTAGGCCCATAATTGCATACCCATAGTTCCTCCACCTGTCCCTCCTCTACAGCACTCATCCTTACTGTGGGTGCAGGTGGAGTCTAATCACACCACTACACACTGCCCACTCTCCGCGTGTCAGGACTCATGTCATACATTGTGTCGACCCATGGATTATCAGGCTTGCACAAACTACTGGTCCATGTACATCTGCAGCCTGGTTTGATGACTCATGACAGGAACTGACTCCGATGATCAGCAATTTCTGGGGTGTCCCACAAGGGACATTGATGTCCCTGTTTCAAGATTAGACCTGGCAGGTCCCTCCCACTGGTAGTATCCTGTCTGTGGTCTGGGAAGCAGTGGTGTGTTTACTTTTATTGTTTGTCTGTATGTTTCACCGGTCTAGCTGGGGGGGTGGGTTGATGCTACGTGTTACACGTTTATTGATTGGACCCCTCACCCCGATATGCATGGCCTGTGAACATATGTAATTCGTAACTGCTGTATCATATCCTAGCTATATACATGTCTATATTTACAGACATATATATATATATATATATATATATATATATATATATATATATATATATATATATATATACAGATATATCTGTATATGTATGCATACATGTATATATTTATATATTGCTGTCTATATATATATGTAACGACATATGGGTCTATGGGTGTCTGCATATGTATATATCTATATGTGGGTATGTATATGTATTCTGTCTCTGTATGTATACATTTGTACTACAGAGATGGAGAGGTATATCTCTATGTCGCTATGGATATATATACACACACAAATACCTCTACATATATACATCTACATCTGGTTATTCCGTTCCTTGCCATGTAAATTACACTTTGCTGCAGTGGGACTCGTAGAGGGTGTGGCAGCTGATTGGGCGACGCCTCTGCCCAATGAACACTTTTGCTTACATCCCTGGGGATGTCCATATAGACCCACATCAGCCAACACCTGCACACCTAGACCCATAACTATCTACCCATAGTTCCCCCACCCGCACCTCCTCTACAGCACCTATCCTTACTCTGGGTCCTGGTCGGGTCTAAACACACCACTACACGCTGCCCACTCTCCACTTCACGGGACCCATGTCATACATTGTCTCGACCCATGGGTCATCAGGCTTTCCCACCTGTGTATTCCAGGTATGTACACACCCCAGCCAAAATGATCGGCGTATCACCTTGTTTTGGTTATATGTAAATTTTTGGGGAGTCCTGCAAGGGACTCTCCTTTTTGTGTTCCAAGATTAGATTTCACGGGTGCACTGTGTCTCCACCCCCCCCCCCGGTTGTATCCTACCTGTGGTCTGGGGAGCAATGGACTATTTACATTGTTTGAGGGTTTGTGTGTATGTTTCCTGTGTCCGGCTGGGTGAGGGGTGGAAGGTCATGCTACGTGTTTCACGTTTCTTGCTTGGACCCCTCACTTCCATTGGCATAGCCTGTGAACATATGTCATTCTTGTATGCTGTTTCCTATCATAGCTGTATATCTGTGTATATCTACGCACACACACACACACACACACACACACACATATCTATATATATATATATATATATATATATATATATATATATATATATATATATATATATATACATATATATAGATATAGATATATATATATAGATATATATGTATATATATTCGTATATGTATATGTCTGCAACTATATATATATATATATATATATATATATATATATATATATATATTTATATTTATATATATATATATATATGTGTGTCTGTAAAGCAATACATACCCCGCACAAACACACTTACACATGCTTGCTGATGTTTATATATGCTTAAACCTGCTTACTAGTGCCTTATTCATTATGACACCGACACTTCGCTCCAGTTCACTTTTAATTGTTATTATGCAGGTTATACAGCCGACAGATGTCGAAATATGTTCATATACAGATTACGGATGGAAAATGGTATGTGCTGCAGTGGGATGCAGAATGGGAATGTCTGTTCGTTAGGTGGATGCTCTAACCATTACACTATTGCTGTGCTGCTTCATTTGCATATATACCCATATACCCATGACTCCTAGTTCCCTAAACACCTACCCCAACACTTCACTAACACAGAAATCATCCATTCTCCAGTTGGATACACGGTGTATCCACACCACTACACAGTGGCCACTCCCTACTCCTGTAGACCCATCCCATGGGTTGACTCAATCCACGTATCTTCAGAAATCCCATACTTTTAGTCTACAAACATTGGTGACATGAGCAACCAATAGGGCACTATTCACAATTTTTGGGTTGTCCCACATGGGACACACATGTCTTTATTTCAAGATTAGACTCTATACTTCATTACATCCTTACTCCCATTAACATGACACTACAATAAATTAATAAGTATGACTATGTGGTAACAACACACATTACACATGAGAGCTAATTATGTACGTGTTCAATGTAATTATTTTACAAATAGGTCCGGTTTAATGATTGGCGTTGCCGTAGCAGTCAGATCACAGGAATGATTCCATGTGTGAGAAAGTCCTCACATATGAATTTTTGAGCACAGCACTGACTTCAGACATTGTACACACTTCTGCGTTTTAGCAGTTTCGTCCCTTCCCTCTTATGCACAACCTATTATTCTGTCTACTCTTGAGGTTTGTAAGGGCACTTTCATGTTATTTAAGTCTGCAAAAGGAATGAATGTGTTACAGGAAATGTACCTCTACATATAGATGTATGCATGTGTGTATGCATATATACTTATAACGAACTCGCTGACCTCCACAAGGTGGTCGAATCAGAACCAGCCCATCCAACCCTGACATGCCTGGATCCATAATTTCATACCCATAGTTCCTCCACCCCATCCGAGTTCGACATACATGCATACCATCCATTGTCCAGTTGCTATCGCAGCCATGAAACACCTCCACACATTGCCCTCTCCCGAGCATTAGGGACCCTACACGTATGTTGTCCCAACCCATGTATTATCAGGCTCTCCCACCATTTAGTCCTTGAAAATACCTGCACTTGCTTGTGTAATGGTCGGAGGTCCAATCATCCTATCAATTTTTGGGTAGTCCCACCAGGAACTACCCTCTAATTGTTTGTAAAGTAGACTTAACAGATCGACAATGTTACTCGCACTGGTAGTATCCTGCCTGTGTTGTGAGTAGCAGTGCTTTGCTCACTCCTGCCCAGCTTGATATGACATACGCTGACAGCGCTATATAATACTGGGGTCACTGTTGATTCCCTTCTCATTCCTTTTGCATGCTTTATTGTTACGACGTTCATTCTTCATATATATATATATATATATATATATATATATATATATATATATATATATATATATATATATATATTATATATCTGTACATACTTATATACATTTCCTATGCTGGCCACTGCTTACACCCATGCAAGCACACTCATACTTGCTTACTGGTACTTATATATGTTTACTACTGCTTATTTGTGCTTACACCTGCTTACTAGTGCCTTATTCATTATGACAGTACCACTTTGAGTGAATGAAACTTTCATTAAACATTTCATGCAGTACTCCAGTTCACATTTACATGTTATTATGTAGGGTTTTACGACATTCATTCCACATGGAAAATGATATGTGCTATAGTTGGACTCAAACCGTGAATGTCTGTTAGTTAGGCGGATGCTCTAACCACTACACTATTGACGTTAATACTGATTCTGCATGTTTTTCTCTATTTGAATGATTTTGATGTGTAAGCAACACTCAGCAGGGGTTAGCGACATTCAAACATGCTGCGCTTCGCTTACACTTTCGATACTGAAGCAATACAAATGTAAAATACGGACACGGGGTATCTAATTGTGAAAGTTCTAGGGATGGGGCTCACCATTCCACTACGTGCTTGTGTGTTTACTACTTTGATTTTATTTCAGTGTTCGTGGATACTCTCTTGTATGCTTAACATACATTTCAGTATCCACTGACACTGAATTAATTGCTTACTATTAGAGGCGGGCTCTAATAGTAAGCATGGTAGGTTGTGCAACTGTGGGGGCATGTTTCCGCCTCCGTAGAGTACTCGAACACGCCCCCCTGTGCTCGCACATGTTATCTGTGCACGTCGAGGGTGCAGCAGTGCACCCTCATCAATATTCATATGGCGCTGCTGCACCATCTGTAATGGGGATGCTCAGCGCAAGGCTAAAACCGTCCTTGCGCCGAGCTTCATGAATCCCGGGGTATGTCTCCTGCTCAGTTTTCTACACCTCAGCAAAGTTTGGAGTCCTAGGCTGCATTCCAGAAGTGTTTTACTTGTATCCAGTGCTATGTAGACAAAGCTAAGTACTATTGATTGCAATCTCACACTTGCTTAAGTTATTTTGAGTAATTGCTACTGTTTCCTGCTTTTATGTATGGAGTTCACTGATTTTTTTGTAAAATAAATTGCTCTTCCTCTCAGTGTTACTGCTGTAAGACTGAGTTGAAATTATCTTCAACAAGGGATTTACAGCTAGCAGTTTAGTTGGTTTGTGGTAGCATTGCACTTGTGGGTCTCTTCTACTGTGCTTTTACATTAGGAGGACTGGCTTTATTCATCTTATGGAAGGAGGTGTTTGCCTAGTCTATCTGAATTCATAAATAAACAAATGGACTCACAGTGCAGTCATTTTACTGGCCAGAGGGCTCATTAGTTTTCTGTTTTTTTTTCTGTGCTGCTATATATTTTGTGCTTTTGCATGAGTTAGTGCCCTATACAGTAGCAAACACCCAGAAAGTAAATTTTCACTATAGAATGGACCACAAAACTGTACCCTTTAAAGCAGAAATCTAGAGCAAATACCGTGCATGCTAGCAAGCTTAGAGCAGCTAGTTGGGCATCAAGTGGCAATACCTACAGATTTAGTAGAATTTAATTTTGGGCAAACATTAAAGTTAGTAGAATTTAGTACTGTTTAATATAATCTGCCCCAGTAAAGCACTGCTATTAGGCTGTGCCAACAAAGCTCCCTTAATAGCCTCCTAACCCCAATACACCACTCCATTGTAACTCACCAATCAAACGACTGGACAACATGGATATGCAATTTCCTAAATTCTCTGTAGTTTGCTTGGTGGATATGGGCATCATGAGACAATGTAACACCAACAACCACTTAATTCTTAAAGAAACAGACACTGTATGCAAGGGGTGTACTTATACAAAGACACTGGAGGCTAAACTCTTGCATACAAGAGCACATCAGGTTTTCGCAACTACACACAGAATACCCACCTCAAATATCACACAACACACACATAGACTAACATATGCTGAGGCTCTTAAAAGCAATCTACCTAAAGAACAAAGATCACCTAGACTGCTTGTTGTCAAAGCTATGCCTTAGCAAGCCCAAAGGCACTCAGAAAAAACAACACCTAACACCATACTGTCACTCTTAGTGGAGCCCCAAACACTAAGCCCTTAAGGCAAGCAAACACACTTCCTTGGGCTCTTGTCACAGGGGACAGCATTGAAAGTTATACTGATGCCCCACTAACCAGGCTGCACAAGGAGAAGATGTTAGATGCTTATCTGGAGCCAGGATCTGTGAAATCACAAAGTCACTCAAGCTTTACATCACAGGTACCAGTATGATTACATCATAATCCATATAGGTCTAAATGTCTTCAGATGTGCCTCTCTGGACTATATGAAGAGAACATTATGGATATGGGCTTTCAGACTTTGTGTCTTAGGCAGGTATGCTCCTAACATTGAGTAGCATATTACTATCACCAGGGATGATGCCACAGTGTGATCAAAAAATTATTGATTTCAACAACTGGCTGTCTTTCTGGTGTCATTTAAGGGGAATCCAGGGTGTATATGGTTAACAGACCGCTTTGCCAAGGATAGTCTGCACCTTTCCTGTCTAGGCTTTGGAATACTGGCTACAACGTTACCTTCACCCATAGTGCCTTTTTTAGGCAATGACAACTTGAAAAACCTACTGACAAAGCAAAATCAACTCAACTGAACCTCAAGGTGTTACTGTTCAATGCCAGGAGCTTAAATAAAAAAAATATACTCCCTCCTTAGAACCAAGAATATAGACATCTGTGAAGTTATGGAGAAATGGTTTGAAGCAGCACAAAGTACCCTGGCAGTGCAAGGTTTCAGTGCCTTCCACACTTTTAGACCAGCAGTTGTACAGACAAGAACTAATGGCGGAGATGTTTCAATATACATCAGTAACAAGCATACCTCCAAGGTGGTCAAACAGGATGATGTGCTGGAGTTCCTCCATGTGCAAGTCACGATAGAGAAAATCCCATTCTATATCCTAGCCAGTTATAGGTCACCCTCCATGTCCCAGGAAGCTTATTATGCATACTTTAACCTACTGGAGATATTTACCATCCAACCTAACATCCTACTCATGGGAGACATTAATTACGTCTCTATAGACTGGGAACCCTACAAGGCCTACACTGAATCCATCCCAGTTTGACTTTGTCAAAGGAAAGTCATGCTTACCGAATCTGGTGAACTTCTTTGTGAAGGTCAATGAGGCAATGTATAAAGAGGAAAACAGTACATACTGCCTACTTCAATCTGGCTAAAATATTTGATACAGTACATAGGGTTACCATATGTCCAGGTTTCCCAGGACAAGTCCTCTTTTTGGGATCCTGTCCAGGCGTCTGGGCAGTTTTTAAAAATTCTACGATTTGTCCAGGTTTTTCAAAAACCCAGACAAATTACAAAATTTTCAAAAAACAGACGTCCCTATTTCAGCTGGATTGTCCCAGGATTGGCAGTCCAATCGTGAGTCCCACATTGCCGGTTACAGTCCTGGCAAAACGGCATCCACTTCGTTTTTTTTTTTTAATGACCCATATACCGGTAGACCAGCCAATCAAAAAATTGCAAAACGGAGCTCTGTTCAATGCGGAACTGCTTGATGTTCCGCATTGAACAGAAGAGGGTCCACTGTGCGAGTTTTTGATTGGCTCGTATACTGGTATACAAGCCAATCAAAAAAAATCGAAAAAACGGAGCTCTTTTCAATGCGGAACTGCTTGATGTTCCACATTGACTAGAAGAGGGTCCGCTGTGCAAGTTTTTGATTGGCTTGTATACCGGCATACCGGCATACGGGTCAATCAAAAATCGCCAAACACTACTTGTCTTTAATACGGAACTGCAATGTATCACATTAAAGACTAAAGACCTTTTTTTGGCCTTCACCTAGTGTGAAAGACCTTTTGTCCTGACCCGGCCTGTCAAGAATCTGGCAACCCTAAGAGGACGAAAAAATATGTGCTGTTATAATACCAGCACATATTTTTTCATCCACTTTTTTGTGTAACCAAATATGGTAACCCTAACAGTACACCACTAAGAGATTGTCAAGAAACTTATTGAACTAGGTATAACCCCCTTTATAACACACTGGACAGCTTGTTGGCTCGCTGTTAGAACCTAGAAGGTTAGAATCTGTGAGGCCACCTCCACTAAGAGGCCGGATATATGTGTAGTCCCCCAGGGCTATGTGCTGGGCCTAATCCTCTTTGGGATCTCAGATATCAAAGCCAATGACAAAGGTCTTTGGCTAACCAAGTTTGCAGATGTTTGCAAACTGGGAGCAGTCATTGAATCCCCCAGACAAGAACACCCTAAAGGAAGGTCTAAGATAGACAAACGCTTGGTGTCAAAGCCATGGCTTAAAACTCATTACCATGAAATGCATTATAGTACCTTTTGTGTAGTCTGCCATCCTGGGTAGCTATGTCATCAATAAAATGCCCCTAAAAGTCAATTCACTAGTCAGAGATCCAGGAACTCGTGTAGATAGTAACTTAACCTTCAATCAACATGAGTCTAAGGTAGTAAGAAATCTTTCTATGTTGCTCAACTTATAAGTAAGGGCATGGCATCTAGGTCTAGAGAGGTCATAATACCACTGTAGCCGAACCTCATTGAACCCTTCATAGAGCATAATGCCCCCTTCAGTATGTATATGACCAGGCACATGCAGCAAATGGAACTTCTACAAAGGTTCCTTACGAAAAGAATACAGAGAGTAAACACAATGTCCTAAGCTGATCACCTCAAAGTCCTGTCTCTTTACTCAGTGTCATACAAATTTCTTAGAGGTGAACTTTTCTTGGCATACAAGGCATCCCTGGGTGCTGTTTTGATGAATCTTCTGCACATCCACAAAACAAACAGCATTAGAACTACTAGATTAAAAGACCTAAATTTTGCTTGCAACATATATAGGACATATAGGAAAGACAGATCTGTTTCTCAGGGAATTCCCATTCTGTGCAACAAGCTTCTCATCCATGTGAAGGAGAGTTCCTCCTTTCCCTATTTAAGGGCAACTTGGACCAATGGATGGAAAATTGGAAATAATTCTCCCTTGGTCTGGTGCCTATGTCTCTGATGGACAAATCCAGTCAATAGAGCACTCCCTACATGAATCAATTCTGTGGGTCACATTTGGGTTGAACATCTAGTCTTATAAGGACCATAGTGGTCAATAGCCTAGTATATACCTATGAACCTATGAATTTATGTCCTCTACTATTTGGTATATACTTGGCAGATCTCCATATTACAAATAAGGATCCCTGGATAACCAACAATGTTTGTGTCATCCTCAAGTCCCCCTCTGATATGCAGAGGTCTCGAATGGAAATCACACATGCCAACAACTGCTGCTTAAAAATGTGTTAAAACTTAATGCTAAAAAGTGCACTATCATTGCATTTGGCAAACAATCCTTCATCCATCCTATAGTATAGACAAATTACTCCTTTTTAATGAAAGTGCAGTGAGGGACCTTGAAACATGGGTAGATAGTTCCCTTATCTTTGACCATCAAGATGCAAAAGTGGTTAGAAACTCTTTTTACCTGGCACATCTGATTGCAAAATGTATTTCATCTAGATCCAACAAAGTTGTTATTCCAACAAATTCTACATTAATCAGTCCTGTCATTGAGTACAAGGTCCCTTTTGGGGTTTATCTTGCTAAGCATAACAAGCCACTGGAAAAACCCCTGAGATTCCTGACTGAAAATATCACAGGCTTAAAAGAAAAGAGCTACCAGGAGAGGCTGAAATCACTGTTCCTTTATTCAGTGTCCTCTAGTCTCATTATGGGTACTCTGTGTCTAGCCTTTTGGGCCATTAGATATCCTTACTAATACCAGAACCAGGGATCTAAACTTTCTTCAGCAAATGAACAAAATATGGTGGAAGGACAGATTTGACACTCTTACCCCTTCTCTGGAACAAACTTCCCTTCCAAATTAAGCAATACAATACACCTTCTTCCTTCAAAATGGAGTTATACAGCTAGGTGGTATCCACAATTATACTACTGGTATGACTGACCTATTGTTCCTTATAAAAGGAGGGATGGTCTAAGGGTGTGTACAGATAAGTATAAATGGCCACTGGGCCCAGTTGTGTTGTGCAGTCAGTGATATCCACAGAAGCCCATTCTCAGCAGATCTGTGTTATTGCTGGATCTAGGAAAAAAGGGGCAACCCAGGCCCTCCTGATAGGAAATATCATGGTGGATATATATATATATATATATATATATATATATATATATATATATATATATATATATATAGGGTGAGGGTGATGCAGATCACAAAAAGAGGTCTGATTAGAGACATGATTAGGTCCCAAGGAGAACAATTCTCCATTCACATACATCCAGATGTTTGCAGCACAGTTTGTTTGACCTTCAGGCATGCCACAATATCTAACAATTCCTAAATGTTGCTGTAAGTTTCTTCACAAACACTTTTATACACCACATAGATTTCAGAATATGTTTCCAGTTTAAGACTTATGAGCTTTGGCAATATAGTTTTGGGTAGAGGTGGATTAGCTGCATATGTTTTTGCAATTTAAAAAATCAGAATGCTTTACAAATTAAATGTCTTGGTGTATTAATATCCCTAAAGACTGACTCTGGATGGCACTCTTTTTTCTTTATAACTGTTTGCATTTTGTTATTGTGACACTTTAAAATATTGTTGCATTTGTATGGGTACACACACTGATTGCCTTCCTCTGTGTTAAGCTGTATGAGCCTGAATTGTGACTGCATGTATAGATTTTCTAATATTGAACAAAAAGATCTTAAAAGTCCCTATAAATGCACAAAAATAACGTTTAATATAATATGCTGTAAACAAACTAGTGGTAGCTGTTGTCTGTTTTGTTTTTCAGAAGCTCTGATGAATTATTCAGGTGGAATACTTACAGTAACTGGCCCAAATGCAACAGCACACATATTTGCAACATACCCTGCTCCATACCTGTCTATTATGGGAGGGTTTGTAGATCAGGTAAGTGTTATTCTGTAAATAATGTCTGCTCCTGTGCATCTTACATAACCAAAGGCTGAATCTTTGTAATAGTACAATACTTAAAAAAAATTGTTAATGAATGCTATATGAACACTGAAGTCAAAATTGTAACCTGTATTTAAAAACAAATCTAGTTTCAGCACTGGACAATCTGGCTTAAGCAGTGACATTACTTTAGTAGGTGGTCTGATTATTCCTTTACACACCTGTCTGTATTATGACATGATTATGCATTTGACAGATGTCTATGCAATATTTAAGCGCTGTGAAATATTTTTGCAGCAGTGTTGTTTTTCTTTCAGTTACCACTGCAGAGTTGCCTTATATGCATTTTATTATTTCAGTTTGTACTTGGGCTTACATTTAATTAATTGGTTCACTTTTTTTTCTTGCACTGACAAAGTGATGTCCAAATCCTTTAAAAGGTTTGGTGCAAAACATCTCCTCTTTGAATATTCCCACATGGGTCCTCTTCGTCTTAATTTCACTCTACGTAGCCACTCATTGTTATGAATATTGGCTCTAGATGATGGTCACTGTTGATGTGTACCCCAATGCCATGTGCAAAAATGGGTAAAGGGAGGGTTGTAAAGGAATGGAAGGCAAGCACTGAAACAGACCTATGATAGTTCCAAGATTCAGAGGTTATTGAACGGTTACATTCCACACAGTGCAACAAAACTGTTGCTGCTTAAAAATATGATAAAATACTCGATTTATATTTTGGAAGGAATAATTGCCCTGTACCCACTCTGTGGTTGGTTTAGTTTTGGAGATTACTAAAAGTGAAAGGGCTGTTTGAAGCAAATACCTTGTCCATTATTTTTGGTAAGCTGTGATGAGAAACAGTACAGAGGCACATTACATTTTGTATGAAATGCCTTACTGTACTTTGTGAAACAACACGCTGTACTTTTCTAGCTGGTTTCAGTGTACCAACATTTTTCATACTGTCCATACTTAAGTCTTAACATACCCAATGGATGGATATATATATATATATATATATATATATATATATATATATATATATACATAATTAATTTTATATATATATATATATATATATATATATACATATATAATTATATATATATATATATATATTTTTTTTTTTTTTTTTTTTTGAATGTGAAGAGAAAAGGTTTTATAATCTTAGGAAGAAAGAAAGGCTTTATACAATCTGAGCACTACGACTGACATAGTAATAAAACAAGCTGATAAAGGCAGAAAAATTATCATAATGGGCAATGACAAATGTGTTGATTGGATGTATTATTTTGTTAGATCCTGTCACATTCAAGAGAGTAGAGAGAGCTTATACTAATAGTGTGATATACAGAGTTAAGTCTTACCTATATGACCTCATGATTTATAATTTAATTACTCCTGAAATTTATAACTACTTGTATATATTGCAAATCCAGTCATTCTAATCATTTATTTGGCTGCCTAAAATCCACAAGAATGCTAGTAAGCTACCTATGAGACCTACAGCCTCAGACAGTCAATGGATAAACATTGCAATATCCAGATATTTAGAAGTTCAACTACATAGCTTGTTGTGTTATAGTAAGAGCTACATAAAAGATACAAATGATTTTTGATTGCTTTACACTGTTGGTCACAACAGAATTCATTGGATAATATTTTAGTTAGCATGGATATTTATCACTTGTTGTGTCTTTCGGCTTTTCCCAGTTAGGGGTCGCCACAGCAGAACCTCGGTCCGCTAATGATTGGCAGTAAATTTTTACATGCTGAGTTGCCGGCCCTGATGCGCATCCTTCAACAAAGGCACGCCCATTCACGCATGTCTCCACACAGAAGACGCTCTAGCTGAGAATCTAACAGGACAGCGTCTTACTGTGAGGCGACAATGCTACCGCAGCACCACCACTGCAGTATATACCATAGATATTTATCACTATTTACCCTTATTTCCAATGAATATGGTATTCAGTGTATAAGAGAATTTTTATGTCTATACAGTGGTTATTTATCTACAAAATAGAAACGTTATGTTCTATGTTGTTGTTTGTCTTTGTTTGTCTCTTCGGCTTTTCCCAGTTAGGGGTCATTGCAGCGGAATTCTGGTCTGCTAATGATTGACAGTCACTTTTTATGGTGCCAAGCTGCCAGCCCGACGCCCAACCTTCAGCGAAGGCACACCCATTCACGCATGTCTTTCGGAGGCTACTCGACCATGGAAAGGACATGCAGACTCCACACAGAAGGCACTCTAGCCAAGAATTGAACAGGAGAACCTCTTGCTGTGAGGTAACAATGCTAGCGCTGTACCACAGCGGCAGTGTTATGTTCTATGTTGTATATTGTTCTAAACAACAATATCTTTCCATTTAATGATGTGTCCTTTCACCAAATATTAGGTCTAGCAATGAGAACTCTTGTTGCAAACACTTATCCTAATTTAGTTCTCTCAAAGTGAGAAGAAACAAATATATTCAACAACAACTTTGCAAATGTGTATAAGAATGAACATATGATGGTCTACAAATGTTTTGTAGATGATATATTTTTGATATGGAAAAATGATACTGAATCACTTAAAGTTTTTGTTAATGAATTACAGGGAACAACTGACTCCCTTATATTTGATCTTAATTATTTGTGTGAAAAATTAAATTTTTAGATATTAATGTTATGGTTAATAATGGAAGAACTGATACAATGATATATAGAAAAGAAGTTCAAGCCACAATATAAATACATTCTAATAGTGCGCATCCAAAATATGTTCATAAAAGTGTTGTTAGAAGTCAGTTCTTCTTTTTTTTTTTGTATGACACATTGGCTCATATTATTACAAGATTGTATAGGTGTCTTCTGAGAACAGGTATAGTTGAACTTGTAATTTGCAACCCCTTTTTGTTGCACTACGTAGATACAAGTTCTAAGGTGTCAAAAAGGCATGGTGGAGTCACCCATTATAGGTTCATAGGTTCATAGATTTGTGAGGTCTCTAATAACCAACTCCAGCACTGTAGCACCTCAGAGTAACTCTTATCCACTTGTGGTGGTGTTTTCTGTGGATAAAGGATTAAGAGAGAGAAGGAGTCAGTGAATTGCCCCTCAAGCAACAGCAAAAAAAAAAAATGCAGGGTGGGAGCACTCCTTAAATGCAGGTGGACAAGCCACCCTACACCCACACAACCCCTGCAGCTTTTAAATATTTTGACTTTAGATCAAATGAATGTTACCCTTTTAGACAGATTCATGAACTGTGCCCTATGCTGAACCGAATAAAAACACGTATTCAACTACAATACAGTTACAATAGCAGAAAATAAAGAAATATGTTTGATTTCAATAAAACAAGCTTTTTTTTTTTTACATTTTCAGCCATGTGTTTTATAATCTCTAAAACATAAAGGAAGAAACTTGCACCATTGAACCTATCTGTATCTGCATTTTATTGGCTGGCTGGGTGTACAGTGCTGCTATTTGCTGCCAAATAGAGATGCAGATGCATTGTGGGCACCATGATTGCTTGGAAAAAGCAAAGGTAAAGCCATCTGCTGCCTTGCTGTCCCATGTTAAAGCAGTAAGTTCTAATCTTTGTGGCGAAGGCATACCTCTCATCTGACTGATTTCACAGGCCATCCCTGATTTTGTATAATGTTTTTCCCCTGTACCTCATAAAATATATGATTTTCTGGTAAGACAAAGGAGATAGGAGTCAGTCAGTAATGTCAGGCATTAGAGTTTCATAATTTTTATTGTTCAAAAAATGCATGTTGATGCAAAGCTTGTTCTATTAACTTTTTAACTTAAAATAGTTTAACTTTTAACAATTGTCCCTGATTTGGCATGCTTATTCCCAAATTATTTTTGGCTTTGCACAGAATTCTTGAACAAAGATGTTGAGAAGTATGACAGAAGGAGACACTGTCAAGATATTTAGTTCAACCACCTTAGCTTTGAAAAGAGTAGGCCAGCAGTTTGTCCTATTACTTATTTATTTGTTTGTTTGTTTATTTACAGGTAACTGGAAAGACCAACTGGGTGGAAAACCCCTTTTCGGTGGAGGTCAGGGAGAAAAGCTCCAAAGCTTTTATCCATTTTTTTTCTTAGCTGTTTCATTGTGTAATACTGCTGTCTCCTAGGGACTATTGCAATAGCTGGGCATGGGGCAGTCTCATACTTTCATAAATGGATACATTGAGAGTGACTTTCTTCTCTTATAAATCCGTGAGAATTGCTTCCACTAATACTGACAGACATTTGAATTGCAGATTTCATATTCTTCTAACGCATTGATGCTAATGTAAAAAGTGGATAAGAAAAGAGAAACATTTCATATTTATCTGTGATTATGGGCCTTTTTCCCCATCCTTAACTTTTTATTTTGTTCCTGGTGGCTGTATGGCTGAGGTTCATTTTCTTGGTGAGCTGTGTGTTAAGGACAAAGCAAAGTGATTAATTCTGGCAACAGCTACTTATCTACATTGTTGCAGCTATGTTTTTTAACTACTGATGACCACAGGTGATCACCAGAAGTGGTTGGGGGGGCAGTTTGTGCACAAAAGCAAAGGTCAGTTAGGATGATCATGGTCATTGCTGTGGATTGGTTGGGGAGTTGGGGCAACAGACCATTTCTTCTGCCAGCAATCCAAATAAATATGCGGGCAGTGGTAACAGTAGATACTGCCCACCTAGCATCAAAGACTTCTATCAGTTCTTTTGTTTAATTTTTACAGAAAGTTGGCTTAGGGGTGATGTGCCCCATAGTAAATGAAGTACATTACTGAGGTTATTATTTCTGACCTCTAGTTGCAAGGAAAGCAGATTAGTGGCTTTGTGTGCATGTGTGTGTGTGTCTGTGTGTGTGTGTGTGTGTGTGTGTGTGTGTGTGTGTGTGTGTGTGTGTGTGTGTGTGTGTGTGTGGTGGGGGGGGTTATGAATGAAAACAAAGGGCAATTATGCAAGTTACACAAAACAGTCATTGGCATGGCTAGTTTGGAGAAGAAGGGATGGTTAATTGTAGCAATCAGGGAGAAAATATGTGAACTCGCTTAATTTGGTTCCCCTTCCTCGCAAATGGTGTAACTCCAGAGAATGGTTATATTAGTTAGGGGGTGCAGACCCACACACTACCCTCGACAGTGCTGACAGAATCTTATGAAAGATAGGAGGGACAGTTAGAAAGACAAAGTAAGCAAATCATTATGCTGAATCCTACAAGTAACCACCTCTGGTAGCATGTATATGTGTTAAAAGTCGAGAGGTTGAAATTAATTACTGTCATTTTTTTTTTTTTTTTTTTTTTGCTTTCCTCATATTCAGACAACTAACAGTGGACATATCTGTTGCTTATTTCTTTTATCTCAATCAGTGCATAAAGATATCACAGTAGGTTCGTAAGCATTCAACACTTCAGCTTTTCTTTTGTTTCAACAACTCACTGGCCGAACTGCAGCCCAAATGCAGGACTGCTGTGTCTTTTCATACTGACCTTGGAGTATACCACAGTATACAGGTTTAATAAAATTGTACTCATTCTGATCTGTGCATGTTTACCTTTTCTGTGTTGCAGATTAATCTGGTTAAACAGACTATAATAATGATGTTAGGACCAGAGTCTGTTATCAGATAGCTGACAGGTATAAGAGAGAGATGTGCTTTATAGACAAAATATTTAGCTTGCCATCATTTTACAAGATTAGTAACAGAGAACACAAGGGGCTTTCTGTTGTTTGATATCATATACTGTTTTTGAATGCATCTAGAACATTACAGTGAATGAGCTGAGATGCATACTTTTGCTCATGTAATCTAAATGCCAGAGATGCAACATGCTTTCACTGATATGTAAGACTGATTTTATAGTAACGAAGTTATTTTATTCCACAGGTCATAGGAACAGCTCTCCTACTTCTTGTAATTCTTGCCCTTTTTGATAATAATAATCTTAGAGTGCCCAAAGGGCTGGAACCCGTGGTCATTAGTCTACATATTTTGCTGCTTGGCCTTGCACTTGGTATGAACTGCGGATGTGCCCTGAATCCAGCACGTGACCTGTCACCGCGGATCTTCACTGCAGTTGCAGGATGGGGGATGGAGGTTTTCAGGTAAGTTCTATTAACAATTCACTGCATTTTGTTCCATGGTGGCTTCTGTTCTCATTCCACAATAGCCAATATGGAAAGCAATTTCTGTAATATTAAATAGTTCTGTATATTCAAATCATTTTGTTCTAAAAGATTATAACTATGTTTTGAACATTTTAGCAGAGAAATCTAACAAAAAGTAGCATTATTTAATTGCACAAAAAGTTGTAATTGGGTTTTGCCTGTGAAACATAAAAGTAGGAAAATGTATAACTACAAATATCAAATACACGTGCAGCTTCCTTACACAGTTTCAAGGAGAAATTCTCTGGCTGACGGTAGCCCACAGAAAAAAAAAACACAAATGGTATAAAGCCGCATGCTTTTTCTCTGTTGGAAATCACTGCTAGAGTGATTTCTAATTGTGCTCCAGCAGTGCAGCTGTAGAGTGCGGATATGTAAGTTCAGGGGTATAGAGGACTTGCCTCCACATCAGAAGATGCAGGGAGTCTTGCCCCCCCTGACAAAAAGCAAGAAACAAAGAGTTGTTGCCCCTCTTAGTTTTCTGGTATTTTTTTCATTCTTTTGAAACGTCAACTTTCAGTAAGTCAGCGTTTCATAGAAGAACCTCCATATGTGCTCCTTTTACCCTGTCCATGGTTATATAAAGGATTGAATTTCTGAAAATCTAGGAGAGTGAATAACAGGTTGCACAGAGTGATTTGATGAGTGCTAAAATTTTCTAAAACATGATAACTCGTACCTACGTATTTTGAGAAAACTCCACGCTGGAAAAGTCATGAATACTGAGATGGCTAACAACACAGACATTTCCCACATTGGATAATGGGATTGCAGTAAGTAAAAGTTGGTCCATATTGAATAAATCACTCAAAATAAACACATTAAGATGCAAAGTATCATGTGGCAAAATTATCTGGACTATGTTCTACTTGCACTGCTAGCTGTCACTTATAAAACAAGTATTTGTTAATACTGAATGCTGGCTTGCACTACAGCTGAACTGTAGCAATAGCAGTTTAAGATCTGTGTAAAAAGGTATGATAGAGCTGGAAAAGCTACAGTAAATATTGTTATTTCTGTCACTGGAGCTCCCTTCAGGCACAACATGGGTGATTATTATAAGGCACTATGCGATAAAATACAAACCAAAGCATCTATAAACTTGTACACAAGTATCATCTGTAATGATTTAAATACTGCCCTTTTAAGTAACAACATAAATGAATATTTTGTAATGTATAAAATATTATTTGCTACCTTTATGCTACAGAGTTGCATGGAGGAAACAGTATTAGTACAACATAAGCATTGCTTGGGTTAAGCAGATAGTCAAACCATAGTAGTAATAAATAGATACACACATTAGAAAACGTTTCTAAAGAACTTTTAGCATTTGGTATACTTATCAAAAATAATACCAGCAACTACAGTCATCAATAAAACTGGGATTTGCTGTACATACCTTGTTAGAAGAGATGGTTTTATCAAGATATGTTTCAATACAATAGCTACAAAATAGGGAAAAGCAAATCCTGCATTAGCCACACATTAAAGTTGATTCAGATTGTTGTTCTTCTTTCGGCTTTTCCCGGTTAGGGGTCGCCACAGCAGAACTCTGGTCCGCTAATGATTGTCAGTAGATTTTTTACGGGTGCCGAGGTGCCAGCTCGATGCCCAACCTTCAACAAAGGCATGCCCATTCTACGCATGTCTTTTGAATGCCACTCGACTGCGGGGAGGACATGCAGACTCCACACAGAAGGCGCTCCAGCCGAGAATCGAATGGGAGAACCTCTTGCTGTGAGGCAACAATGCTACCGCTGCACCACTGCGGCTTCTAAATATAGAAATCAACAAAGTAACCCCACCATTGCTTTTCAAGAAAAACAGGAAATAGCTCATTGGGTGGTCCAGTGGTCCAGTGGATAGTGTTATCATCTCAGAGAAAGAGGTTCCCTGGTTCAATTCTCAGTTGCAGAGTCTGCATGTCCTCCCAGTGTTCTCATGAGTTTCCTCTGGGTGCTCCATTTTCTGCCCACATTCCAGAGACATGCAGTAGATGGATTTTACACTCTAACTTCACCATAAGTGTGAGCATGTGTGCGAGTATGTGGTGTGGAAGAACTACTGTGGCAGGGTTAGCCACCTGATGGTGTAAACCTTAGATCTAGATGACTGTCACGATTGAAGTGACACCATAAATCAATGAATACAAATGGGAAAAAGAGGTTGTGGATGGATGAATGGATCTTATATTCTCATTCTGCTAATGGAAGCCTTTTAGTGATCATTATAACCATGTGAAATTATGAAATTCTTGCTTTTGTCTATTTGACAACCATATTTTCTGATCTATAAAGTTATCAGAAGAATGTATGGGAGGAAATCAAATGATTTTCCAAAAAAAATCCATAATATAACATTTGTCTGGCTCTACCATTCTTTAATCGGAAAACAGGATCAACAAAAAAAGTCATTGGATTTGTTTTGGGCATACTCCAGTGGCAACAGCTCAGTGTATATCACATATAGTTTATGAGAAGTACAATGTAAACACTGAAGAATTTTATATTGCATAGAAAAGCCTCTTGAGAGCTTCGGTGTTTCTTATTCATTAAAATAACTTCTCCCATTTCATATTTAAATCCTTGGATAAGTGGTGCAGTCTTCCTTCTTCCATTATCTTTCCTATAGTTTGTTCATGTAATCTAGCTACATCAACAAATGCTTTTAATTTTACTTTCTTTGAAGAAAGGACGCAATTACTGAGACTGTTTAAAAGGGAGAACGTGCCTGTTAGTTTCTTCTTAACTTCTTCTTTAAAGAAAACCGCAACTAATTGAATTTCCTCTTGGGTTGTGACCCCAAAAAATGTTACCACTCTTTAAATATAATATTATACTGAATGCCTGAAACACTGAAATATCACCAAAATTTGAAATAAAATATACAAGACAGGGGAAATAGATGTTAAAGGCAATGAGCCGAGACATAGGTGCATTAATAGATACACCATGCATTGTAATAGAGACTGATATAATATTCCTAAACTGCTGTTTGTAAAAAATCAAATGAAACAAGTCATGTCCTAATACCTGGGGGTCAGCCCTTACCAATATTAGTTTCATATGATTAGAAATGACAATACATTCATATTAAAAGATCATGTTGATTCTTATAAAACATTACCTATAACAATCTTTCTGTAGCTTGAAAGCCAGTCCTTCCTGCCTCACGAACTTAAGTAAAGATT
Organism: Protopterus annectens; assembly: GCF_019279795.1. Taxonomy (NCBI): domain Eukaryota; kingdom Metazoa; phylum Chordata; order Ceratodontiformes; family Protopteridae; genus Protopterus; species Protopterus annectens. The sequence goes on along the minus strand of NC_056740.1, from coordinate 439,821,028 downwards.
TTCCAAGAAATATTAGGAGCTCTTGCTATTCTAAAGAACATTAGAACCTATCTCATTACCATCTATGTCTGGGTTAAGGCAAGTACGCTTTTTAAATTCATTACCAGAAAAAAATTACAATGAGCATCATATACGGTTATATTCATTCACACTCTCTTATTTTACATACTCAGCATATTGACATTTTAAATATGTAATTAGAGTGTTTGTGTCATGTAGTATACTCCAAATATGTCTGGAATACGATTAACTATGGGTTGATCAATAAATTAAGATTAATATTAATGGTGTCTCATAGTTTATTGAAAGGCTCATGTTGTGAATGTTAAAAAATGCATTTAATCTAGGAAGAAATTATCTACAATCAGATAGTAAAAGTAATAAGTCATAGACATAAGAAATTAAACAACATATGTGGAGCTCAGTGAAAATGTTTGGAGGATCTTGATAATCTATACAGTAAAATGTTTATTGCAAGAACAAATAAAGAGGTGAAAGGGGATGCATATGCCTTACTCTGGTGTTTATTTGTACAGGAGTACATTTTGGCCAATGATTAAAATTATCTTCATCATTTTTTATTATTTTGGATTTGAGTAATGATTTAATTAGAGATACTGTGCCACTACTTGGAAAACATAATCTAATTGCTTTTAATACATTAAAATATTGATTTGAGAAATTTACTTACCAGATAATTAATAATATACCAATACTTAAATATATCTGCTGTTTACTAAGTCAAAAGCTTTGACAACATTATATCTAAACTATATCAGACTGAACATGTCTTATATGGTCTAAAGTAAAAGTGTATCATGAGATATCATTGTTTGGGGTACAAAACCAAATTGCTAAGGAAGTACTATATCCAATGGTTTAAGTAGCTAGTGATCTTGGCTGTTACTTTGTAATTACATTTTAAATTGGATATAGTTATATAGTCAACCATTGTGACATCTCACCTTCCTTCTCTTTGTCACTACTAAATGGGATGATTGTCATTAAATGAGGTGCAAATTACCTTGGCATGGTCAAATAGTACACTAATTTGATTAACAGGAGAATTAATAGTCCCATAATAACTGAATTAGCTCAAAAGAAAGTCTACTGCATCCGGGGTACTTTTTCATCTTACTACATTAACACAAGCACATTCTACAGTCAGTGTTCCGTGATAATGGAAGCTTTTTCCCAGGTAGCAAAATGGTCTGGTTAGTCCATGAAGTTCTTTCTGTAGGGAAACATACACTTCCGGTCTCATTTCTTTGTTTCTCTACAAAAGAATGCTTGCAAGGAAGTGAAATAGTTTTCATTACTTTACAACTTTGCTACCTTTTCTTGCATATTCCTCCAGCACAGATTTTTATAAAAAACAAAAAAAGTACATATATGTTGAAGTTGCACTAGTATAATAGTCTGCATAAAATCTCGCATTCTGCATCTATCCCTGATATGACTGTGTTATATTACTACTTATGGTGCACTTATTTACTCCCAATTTGCATTCCAGTCCTTATAAGGGCTCAGTGTCATAAAAATTATGAAAAAAAAGTCCATGTCTTGCTAGTAGTATATTGGTGGTCAGCTGGCTGGGTTCTCCAACCAAGCCAGGAAACAGTGATACAATGAGAGCAGGTCTACACTTACTAATTAGAAATATTTTTAGCTAGATGCTCCTTTTTCAGTGAATCTTTTCCCCCATCATTCCCAGTTGAAACAGAAGTATTAAATATTATGTAACTAGCTTTCCTGTATAAAATATATCTGGTATATAATTACTTTAAATGACCTATGCACTAAACTAGTGATGACTCTGTTATACTTTATTTTCAACAAAAACTATTTGTGTTATCAAACTGATCTATTTTCTTCAAGCTACAATGCTGAATCATTATTCTATTTATATTCACATGGTCCATTTGCTTAAGTGTGTATGCTGTACAGAGATAATTCAATATAGAAAATGTCAGTATTTTATATATGTTATTCTTGTGTCTGTCAGGCTTGTTAGCTTTATTTGTCCTTTCTTCCTCTGCTACTAGGAAAGAATCTGTTCTTTTAGTAGCAGATTTTTTTATGGCACGGACTATCTGATTATAATGATGATGATTTTTTTGCCCATCAAAGTGCCCACCCTTTCTTTCATCTTGTACATAGACTGATATAATTTTTCATGGTAATTTAATTTTGATTGACTTCTCTGTAGGAATGAACCACATAATTAATATTTCTTATCACAGATTGCAGAGGCCGTCAGGAGGGGAAGCTGACTTATGCAGGGAAAGAAATTATATCACATGAAAGCAAAAAGGGACAGCCTTTTGTGGGGCGTTTAGTTAAAGGTAAATCCATGGATCTGGGTATATGTGCCAGGGATCTGAGTAGTCACATAAACAGCACAGCCTTATCTTTGACCACCACATGGCCCTTATTTTTGACCACCTCATGGCCACAGTGGTGAGGAAATACTTTTATGTTGTACAACTTATAAGTAAGAGCATTGCATCTAGGTCCAAAGAGGTCATTATGCCACCATATTCTGCTCTTATCAGACCAAACATAGAGTACAATGCTCCTTTTGGTATGCTCCTGACCAGGCATATGTAGCAACGACAGCAACATTAGATGTAATTTACAAAAAGAATACAAGGTGTAATAAACCTGCCATACACAGAGCACCTTAAAGCCCTTTCCCTCAACTCAGTGTTCTATAGATAGCTGAGGGGTGAGTTATGTCTGGCTTATAAGGCATCCACAAACCCCACACTTATGAATCTCCTGCATATTTGTAAGTCAAACAGTACCAGAAATACAATGTCTAGGAACAGTACAATACAGAGCTAATCTAAACAATCCTGTCTTGGTTTGAGATTTCTTGATCTTAACTGTTAAAAGAGTTGCAACTGCAAGTGATAGTAAGCAAAGGAATTCCTGCTTTTGTGTGACACACAGCTTGTATGGTTAGAGCTTTACTGTACTTAATTTAATATTTAGCTGTATATTGATTTAAATTCTTTTTGAATTCTGTGGCAACTAAATTTGATTATTGTTTTCTTTTAGAATTCTTTATTGATTTGCAGCTAAAATGGATTCCTTAAACGAGTCTGCCATTAATGATTTGTTAAAGCACACGTACCTTGTACACTGTACTAAATGCTATGTATATTTAAAGGTAATACTTGATACCACTGGCGATCTGTGTTCCTCATGTCACGAGTTGGATGATTTTCTTACCACTATTAGTAGTAAATCTAGACTTACCAATGACGATTGCACTTGTGCAACTGGTACGCTTGGAGAACTGTTGTGACATCTATTAATGACTGGTCTGATGAGATAAATAATGTTAGGAAAACAGCAAATAGAAGACATTTAGGAAAGGAAGTGTCTAGTGTCAGTAAAAATCGCTCAACCCCCTGTTGAAGAACATAATATCATTACCATGTTGACAACTTTGGAATTCTAGATACACATATTCAGTAATTTCATGATTCAGAAAGTATAGAAGAAAATAAAAAAGAAAGAAAGGAAGATGTTCACAGAAATAACAAGAAAGAAAGTGATAAATGTCTGTAGAACAAAGAATACGTACTAAAAAGGGTACTGCTTTGTTATGTAATACACAGATTACAGCTTCAGTCTACAGAAAAATGCATCATTTTTTTAGAAGAGAAGGTAGAAAAAAAGAGGCAAAGGAAGAAGTGAAACCTGAACATGGGAGGATTAAATAACATTATTGTAAGAAAATAGCAGGAGAAAGACAGAAGTTGAAAACATGGGTCAAGTTGGGGATGTACAAAGCCAACTGGATGAGAACTGTATGCCTGCAAATGTAATAAGCAATGAAAACAGAGGGATTAATAAGACTAATGGTGATGAAAATTATTCCTTTGTAACAATTGATAGAGCAGATATTATTGAAATAGAAGTTGAAGATTCTTCAGACTCGGTCAGAAAATGTATTCTTGTAATTGGAGATTCAATCATTGGAGGCACTGATATTACATTTGCATCAAAGATAACAAACATCAGATAGTGTTATGCTTCTGATGACCAAAAATAGAGGATGTAAGACAGGCTTTAGAGCACCTCAATGTAAGGAAGTATGGATCTGTTTTTTTCATGTCAGTACAAATGATCTCATACACCAGGACTCTCTGACTGTTAGTAAGGAACTTAACAGTCTTGTTAGACAGCATAGCTTCTACAGGTGTTAGGACATATTTTTTTCACTATCACATATAAAAATGAGAACTACATAAAAAGAATGTCCTATTTTAAAAATGGAAACACGTAGACCATCTGAGCCTAATTTTGGGTACACATGCTCAGACATGATGGCATGCATTTGTCAAGATCAGGGAAGAAAAAATTTTCAGCAAATATTTTGCAGTATTTGACAAACACAAGGCAGGATTTTTGACAGGTCAGAAATTTAAACACTTCACAGACAGCAACATCGATTTTTATTGGAAACTTTGGTACGTTCCCCCAGCATTGATGTTGTTATTGTTTGTGAAACATGGTTAAAGAACAATGACTGGAAACCAGTTCTGTCAGGGTATAAATGTTTTTATTGTAACAGACATTCAACAAAAATCAGGTGGAGGGGTTATTATAGGGATTAAATATAATTATGAGACCTGTGAGTATTGCATGTTCAACAATAACACCAATACTACAGATTACGTAACTGTGACAATAAGACAATCCTTTAACATAACAACTATTGAAGTGTATAGACCACCAAAGTCAACTCTTGATGACCAAGAGGAAGTCATATATTTCTTGCATGAAACACAGGAGGGAAGATTAATAGTGGTTGGGGACTTAAATTTACCAGAAACAGACTGGAATATTATTGATTCAACATTAGTAAGAAAATTATTCACAACATATGTTCAGGAACAACAACTGCTTCACATTATAAAAAAGCCTAGACATTGTTTGTGTTACTTCTTCTCAAGTTTTACTACTGTTGATGTGCAGTGGTCACAGGGTTAATAAAAGCTAATTTGTTGCTAGATCTTCTTCTTCTTTTGGCTGTTCCCGTTAGGGGTCACCACAGTGGATCATCTGTTTTCATTTCTTCCTGTCCTCTGCATCTTGCTGTGTCACACCAACCACCTGCATGTCCTCTCTCACCACATCCATAGACCTTATCTTAGGCCTTCCTCTTTTTCTCTTACCTGGCAGCTCCATCACTAGCATCCTTTTCCCAATATACCCAGCATCCCTCCTCAGCACATGTCCATACCAACGTAATCTCGCCTCTCTGGCATTGTCTCTAAACCGTCCAACCTGAGCTGAACCTCTAATATACTGATTCCTAATCCTGTCCATCCTAGTCACACCCAGTGCAAATCTTAACATCTTTAACTCTGCCACAACTAGCTCTGACTCCTGCCTTTTTGTCAATGTCATTGCCTCCAACCCATAAAACATATCTGGTCTTACTACCCTTTTGTAGACCTTCCCTTTCACCCTTACTGGTACCAGTCTGTCACAAATCACTCCTGACACTCTTCTCTACCTACTCCACCCTACCTGTACTCTCTTCTTCACATCTCTTTCACACTCACCATTACTCTGAACTGTTGATCACAAGTATTTAAATTCATCCACCTTCGCCAGCTCTACTCCCTGCATCTTCACCATTCCTCTATCCTCTTTCTTATATTCTGCCTTGGTCCTGCTGACCTTAATTCCTCTCCTCTCTAGACCATATCTACACCTCTCCTCAACCTATTCCCTACTCTCTCTACAGATCACAATGTCATCAGCAAACATCATAGTCCACAGGGGCTCCTGTCTGATCTCATCAGTCAACCTGTCCATCATCATTACAAATAAGAAAGGGCTCAGAGCTGATCCTTGATGTAATCCCACCTCCACCTTAAATGTGTCCATCACTCCTACTGCAGACCTCACCACTGTCACACTACCCTCATACATATCCTGTACCACTCTTACATACTTCTCTGCCATCTCAACTTCCTCATACTATACCACAACTCCTCTCTAGGCACCCTGTCTTATGCTTTCCCTAAGATGACAGAGACACAATCTAACTCCTTCTGACCTTCTCTATACTTCTCCATCAACATCCTCAGAGCAGACATTGCATCTGTAGTGCTCTTTGCTGGCAGGAAACCATACTTCTGCTCACTAATCATCACCTCCCTTCTTAACCTAGCTTCCACTACTCTTTCCTATAACTTCATGCTGTGAGTGATCAATTGTATCCCCCTGTAGTAACTACAGCTCTTCACGTCACCCTTATTCTTAAAAATCGGTACCAAAACAGTTCTTCTCTACTACTCAGGCATCCTCTCACTTTCCAAGATTTCACTAAACAGTCTGGTTAAACACCCTACTGCCATCTCTCCTAAACACCTCCATGCTTCCACAGGCATGTCACCTGGACCAATAGCTTTTACATTCTTCATCCTCTTCATAGCTGTCCTTACTTCCTCCTAGCTAATCTGCTACACTTCTTGATTCACTATCCCCACATCATTCAACCTTCTATCTCTCTCTCTTTCTCATTCTCTTTGCTCATCAGCCCCTCAAAGTACTCTTTTTATCTGCTCAACACACTTTTCTCACTTGTGAGTATGTTTCCCTCATTATCACCCTTACCTGCTGCACATCTTTCCCAGCTTGGTCCCTCTGTCTAGTCAATCGGAATAGGTCCTGTTCTCCTTCCTTTGTTTCCAACCTTTCATTCAACTCACCATACGCCTTATCTTTAGCTTTCATCACCTCTCTCTTTGCCGTATGCCTCATCTCCTTATACTTGTGTCTACTTTCTTCATCTCTCTAACAAACCCACTTCTTCTTTGCCAACCTCTTTCTCTGTATACTCTCCCATACTTCCTCATTCCACCACCAGGTTTCCTTGTCCTCCTTCCTCTGTCCAACTGACACACCAAGCACCTTTCTAGCTGTCTCCCTTATCAGCTCTGCTGTAGTTACCCAGCTATTTGGTAAATCGTCACTGCCACCTAGTGCCTCTCTTAACTGTTCCCTGAACTCCACCTTACAATCATCCTTTTTGAACTTCCACCATCTGATCCTTGGAACTGCCCTCACATTCCTCCTCCTCTTCTTGATCACAAACGTCATCCTACAGACTATCATCTTATAGAAACCAAAAAAACTACTGAAAAACACAAAACTTGCAAGTGTAGTGATAGGACAAAGCTCGTGAAAAGAGCAATGCTGCAACCACTATAAGCAAAATAATTTATTGAGGTAAGCGCTTTCGGTAGTGAAAATATCCCACCTTCATCAGACCAAGAGAAAAGACAAATTGTACACTTTATATAGTCATAAAGTTCAATTAATTAATAAACTAATCACTAACAAGACAATTAAATAATTACTTAATTGCAATTAAAAATGTATATGTATATCCTTATTTGTGTTATAAATGCAATAATAAAAAAACATAAAAGATTTTACAACAAATAAAATATCTCACATATATTAATCAGTAATAATAAATAAATGTATATTGCACAATAAATGCTGCTAGAATGCCTAAAATATAGCTTTAATGAGTGCTAGACGTACACACACAAATTACTCAAACCCTAAAATGGCATAAGAAAAAATCATCTAGAATAATAAAATACAAAAATAAAACTAAGAACACCATATGTGTGTATATGATGAACAAAAGTATCACTATGTTCATTAAGTATATGTATTAAGTACATACTAGCTTTACCAAGCTGTATTAAAACATACATATAAAAGTATAACAGCTATAAAGAAATATATATATATATATATATATATATATATATATATATATATATATATATATATATATAATATATATAGCTGTACATATATGTAGTACTATAAACTCATCTATTCAATTTATTATTACTGATTAATATATGTGAGATATTTTATTTGTTGTAAAATCTTTTATGTTTTTTTATTATTGTATTTATAACACAAATAAGGATATACATATACATTTTTTAATTGCAATTAAGTAATTATTTAATTGTCTTGTTAGTGATTAGTTTATTAATTAATTGAACTTTATGACTATATAAAGTGTACAATTTGTCTTTTCTCTTGGTCTGATGAAGGTGGGATATTTTCACCACCGAAAGCGCTTACCTCAATAAATTATTTTGCTTATAGTGGTTGCAACGTTGCTCTTTTCACGAGCTTTGTCCTATCACTACACTTGCAAGTTTTGTGTTTTTCAGTAGTTTTTTGGTTTCTATTTTGTTCGTGGTCATGGCAAGTGGAAGTGAAGATGGCCAAAGTGGGTCCCAACCACTTTTTTCACAATTATTTAATGTTAACAATGCTGCTATGGATACCAGTCAAGATTCCATTGAGGCGAACGCCGTTGGAAACTTGACTACACTCGTAAATATGCTACTTGGGAAAGTAGAAGCACTCTCCCAAAGACTCGAGAGTGGCACAAGATTGGAAGGGAATCCTATTGATTTACGTTTGCCCGGTTCGTCAGGTCATTTGCCTGGGACTCCTCGTTTCAGAGAATTACAGCCTTGTACACTTTCAGGAAGCACCAGAGGAGGTTTACAGGAAGGGAACATTGTGGTCACGCATGAAGTGAACACTACAGGTGAGCATTCGCCTGTTAACAGCACAAATGGTGTGGTTAATACCGATAACAACATTCCTACATGGTGGTCTTTTTGGATTATAGAGATTTCTTTGCCAATTCATCTAGCTAGCAGAGCAGATTGAATGACCAACGTAATGTGAGTAATATAACTGTTCAGCTTAGTTCTTTTGACCAAAAGCTATTTAAATGTCGTAAGCTTCAGCTTGAGGTTGCTTACTTAAACGAATGTCTATCTAAAAAAAATCATCCCTAAAGGGTTACGACAGTGACGATACCCTGCGGGGTTTGTCGCTAACTCTCCTTTTCACTCTGAGTTGCTGGCATTATTTGATAGACAAGCTGTTGACTTTATCAATGCTTTAGTTAATTTTTACAACACAGAAATTGCTTCTATTAAAACAGACCTTGAAATTTTGGAGCACACCATTTGTAGGGATCCTAATTTTACACAATATAAATATGATTATTGCAGGATTTATTCCAGTATTGATGCCACCATTAATAAACTTTTAGCTACAAAGAAGAAGAAAATTGACAGAGATGTCTTAGCATATGCTCAGAATAAAGCATACCCTCCCCCTCCCTTCTGTTATACACATGGATGCATTTCAGGACACTACGACTTCTAGGACTGAGATTGTTACTAACAATAATAATAACAACAACAATAATGTGGTTATTACTGCCAACACTAACCAAGATGTACCTGTGCGTAGAAGTAAAAGGATTAGAAACAATCAATCTCAAATCCATAATCAAGCTGTGGTTAACCATAATGGTCCTAATGCATCCGACAATAATCAGGATTTTCAAACGGGCAGAGAGTCGAAACACAACAACTCAAACAATCGATCGAACCAAAGACAACAGGTGAATTGGAGGAGCAATCGGAGGAACAGGAGGAGGAGATAAGGACATCTACGCCTAATGGACCACAAATTCTGTTTAGTACACATGGTGACTTTAAGATTTTTAATTACACTGCATTATTTGTGGACCAAAAGATGGTAGATTTTTTCGCAAAGGGGCTCTCCTTTGTTCCTAGCCAACGAACAAATCTTGTTAAAACTATTGTTGATGTCAAAATTTACACTCGTAAATTGAATTTAGCAGTATTGATGGGAGCTGGTTCTGCACTAATAAACACCTTAAGGGTGTCTAGTGTTTTCAATCCCCCCTTGTACCTGCACGTTCCTTGTTCGAGAAAATGTGTGAAGTAGATTTAAGAAAATTATTAGACCAACGTGCACAGGAACAAGTATTTAATACTAATATCACTGTAGAAGAAAAGCAATATATTGATTTATTAAACAATTGTGATATTAGAGTCATGAAACCTGACAAGGGAGGGGGTTTAGTTTTTATGAATCAGTCCACTTATAATAGTAAGATGCGGCAATATCTTAATTCTGAGGTGTACACTCCTGCTAGCCTCAATCAGGTTCATACTGTATACCGTCTTATTAGAAGTGCTCTGAATGATTTATTTCTGGAAGGTTCTATTGATATAGATACCTTTCAGTACCTGTCCATGTCAGCTCCTAGAATTCCTATAATTTTTGGAACTCCTAAGTTACATAAAGACATTTTTGATCCTCCCTTTAGACCGATTGTGGATGGTAGAGGTTCTATTACTTTTGCATGTGTCAAACTTGTTGATAGTATTTTAAAACCTCTCATTAATCAAGAACCACAAATATGTCGGGACTCATGGAGTTTCTTGGAAAACATCAATAATTTAGAGTATAAGGAAAATAACATCTTTTTAACCGTTGATGTTAAAGACCTATATACCGTAATTCCTCAACAAATAGGAATTGAGTGGACTAGGGAATTTATGCTTTTTAAGAAAGTTGATCATGATAAAATATGTTTAGTTGAAACCCTTTTAGATCTAATATTGTCCAACAATTACATCATGTTTGACAAAGAAATTTTCTTACAGAACACGGGAGTGGCTATGGGTTCGCCTGTGGTGCAAGCTTCGCTAACAGAGTTATGGCCTACTGGGAACACAACCATTTGTTTATTGACAGTATGTTCCAAGATAATGTTCTTTGGTACACCAGATACCAGGATGATATGTGCTTGGTATGGAAGGGTGATGTTAACCTAATCGAAGGGTTTATACAACATATTATAGACAAAACTGATTTTCTCGAATTTACCTATGAAGTAGGAGTTGAGAATATAACGTATCTAGATGTGAGACGTACTAACGATAGGGTCAACAAACAGTATAAAGCTTCTATTTATAGGAAGCCCACTTACTCCAATGCATTCTTGTTTTATACTAATGAACACCCTTACCATCAGAAAAAGGCAGTTGTTAAAGGCCAGATGGTAAGGGCTGCAAGGATGGTCACTGAAGACATTGATTTTGATTTGGAATGTGAAAAATTAAAATCAATGTTTTTGAGTAGAGGGTACCCTTATAATTTACTTGTTGACATAATGATTGAAGTGAAGACTAAGAGACTATCAGGGTTTTTTAAACCTATTTTAGTTAGTAAGTCTCATTTTGAAGGCAACGATTTAGCCTCTAATCAGGTAGTCCAACGACATGATACAATAGTAAATGAAAATAAGTTACCACATCTTAGTTTCTTGTCCACTTTCTTTTCTAGTACCAAAAGGGTTAAGGAGATTTTTATTAAAAATTGGGCAGTTATTTTAGAAGAGCTTTCTGTTTGTACTACATTGGGTATTAGACCCCACTTTACATTTAGGAGAGGTTTGAACCTCAAAAATTTAGTAGAGAACTACAAAAATAGGACTTTTGGTTATTCCCAACGGACACATTTAGGTATGCGTAAGTGTGGGCATTGCACACAATTTAAGTTTATTAAGGTGAGCACTATTGTCAACATTAATCCCAGGACATATAGAATCAATGGCACTTTTAATTGTGACTCGAAAGCAGTTGTTTATGTTGCAAGTTGTAAATCTTGCCCCTCATTCTATATAGGGAAGACTGAGCGGAAATTGAGGCAAAGAGTATATGAACATTGTTATGGTGTTAGCAAAGGGGATGTTAACAATGCTCTTGCAAGACATGTATTGCAATTTCCAGCTCATGAGTTTTTATTCTCAGTTGTACATCAGATCCCTTTGGATCCAAGAGGGGGGCCTTGGCAACTCCTACTTGAACAACAGGAGTTATATTGGCAGATTAGAACTGCTGCATATATTTTTCCCGGTATAAATGATTATGTTTCAATTAAAAGCGTCTTAAAATTGAAAGCATTGAATAGATGAGTTTATAGTACCACATATATGTACAGCTATATATATATATATATATATATATATATATATATATATATATATATATATTTCTTTATAGCTGTTATACTTTTATATGTATGTTTTAATACAGCTTGTTAAAGCTAGTATGTACTTAATACATATACTTAATGAACATAGTGATACTTTTGTTCATCATATACACACATATGGTGTTCTTAGTTTTATTTTTGTATTTTATTATTCTAGATGAATTTTTTTTATGCCATTTTTGGGTTTAAGTAATTTGTGGGTGTACGTCTAGCACTCATTAAAGCTATATTTTAGGCATTCTAGCCGCATTTATTGTGCAATATACATTTATTTATTATTACTGATTAATATATGTGAGATATTTTATTTGTTGTAAAATCTTTTATGTTTTTTTATTATTGTTTTTATAACACAAATAAGGATATACATATACATTTTTTAATTGCAATTAAGTAATTATTTAATTGTCTTGTTAGTGATTAGTTTATTAATTAATTGAACTTTATGACTATATAAAATGTACAATTTGTCTTTTCTCTTGGTCTGATGAAGGTGGGATATTTTCACCACTGAAAGCGCTTACCTCAATAAATTATTTTGCTTATAGTGGTTGCAGCGTTGCTCTTTTCACGAGCTTTGTCCTATCACTACACTTGCAAGTTTTGTGTTTTTCAGACTATCATCTTATGCTGCCTAACTACGCTTTCCCCTGTCACCACTTTACAGTCTCCAATCGTTTTAGACTGACCCTCCTGCATAGGATATAATCCAACTGTGTGCATCTTCCTCCACTCTTGTATATCACCCTATGCTCCTCCCTCTTCTTAAAATACATATTCACCACAGCCATGTCCATCCTTTTTGTAAAATCCACTACCATCTGACCTTCTGCATTCCTTTCCCTAACACAATACCTACCCATCAATTTCTCATCCCTTCTGTTCCCTTCACCAACATGCCCATTGAAATCCGCACCAATCACCACTCTCTCACTTTTGGGTACACTCACCACCACTTCATCCAACTCACTCCAAAATTTTTCATTCTCATCCATCACACGCCCAACTTGCTAGTTTTTATTTTAATTTGTTGCTAGATAATTTTGCCAAATTGTAATCTAAGTCAATGCACAGAAGATTAATAACATATGTATTATATAGAAGCAAACAGTTACTGTGTAAAACTAATTGGAGTGATGCATTCAGGGTGAAAAACTGCAGAATGAATGTGAAAAGTTTTGAAAGAGGAATTGTTTGAATGCAAAAAATCAACAAACGGTTTAACATCGGGATTTAAGCACATAACATCAGGAGGATATAATTCCATAAGAATAAGATACTTGATTAAGGTGAAAGACAAAAATATAAGAAATGGAAATGAGGTCAAGCTACAACTTTGAAAACTGAAATAAACAAAATGGACAGAGAAATTAAACATAGTATGAGATAAGATCAACAAAAATTTGAAAGAAATGTATATAAATATATTGAGCATAAAAGGAAACCATTTTTAGACAAATTGGTAAATGGTGTGTAGATTCTAAAATTTATTCTCAGATATAACAGATTACAGATATACTTACAAAATCTCATGCAAAGCAGTTTGGCTCCACAAAGAGGGTAATGAATTGTCCTAGTGGCATCCAGGTAACTTCAGATACTGAAATCAAATGAGATTATATTGAAAAAGAACTATGCAACGTGGATCCAAACAAACCACATGGAGGAGATGGAATTAGTAAACATGACCTGAGAACACTTCAGCAAGAACTTACAGACCAATAGAGTGCCTTCTGATGATATATAAACTATACACTGGAATTGATGCCAACAGAGTTTATAGTCATTTAAAAGAAAACTCAAATATGGCAATAGAAAAAAGGACAATAAAAGAAAGTCATATGGAACAAAGGATCATTTGTTGCTAAATAAAGTCATAGTGGAGAACTGTAAAAAAGGGAAGACTCTAAGTCTGGCATGTATTGACTACAAAAAAGCATTTGAGAGTATCCCACATTCATGGATAAAAGAGTGCTTAAAAATGTATGAGATACACCCTACACTGATCGATTACATCACAGTGACCATGAAACAGTGGCAGACCACTTTGCAATTAAGCCATGATAAAGGAGAAATTATTATTCTAGGGATAAAAATCCAAAGGGGGATATTCCAGAGTGACTCTCTGTTGCCATTGCTATTCTGTCTTGCCCTTAACCCATTAAGCTGTCTACTTTACAGATTAGGTCATGGCTATAAGTTGGCTTCTAGAAAACAACAAAGTGTTAAGACTCCTCATCTTCTCTTTATCGATGATTTAAAACTGTATAGCTCATCATATGAGGAACTGAAAGCACAACTGAAAGTAGTCAAAACTTTTTCAGATGAAATAAGATTGTTATTTGGTCTTGATAAATGTACAAAAGCCACCTTTAAAGGAGGAAAGCTGCAGCACCAAGAAATCATCAGCCTGGGACAGGAATGTGATATGAAAGAACTTGAGCAAGAGGGAGTGTGTAAATATTTGGGAACTGATGAAGGATCAACAATAAAAAATGAACAAATGTGAATAAAACTCAATAAAGAATATTTTAGAAGACTTAAATTAATCCTGAAAACAGCATTGACATCTAGAAACAAAATTCAAGCTATAAACCAATTTGCTCTTCCTGTCCTAACATACAGTTTTGGTGTGATTGACTGACCCCAAAACATGTTGGATAGATTAGATGGGAAAACAAGAAGGATGCTTCATGCTCATCAAATGATTTATAAAAATCAGTGTGTACTAAGATTATGTATTCCCGGTTCTGAAGAAGGGATGGGCCCCCTTGAAATTGATCACAATCGTGGGACTGCATACACATCTGCTGACCTCACAAGAGACAACGTAGTGAAAGTTTTGAAACATGACGAGACTAAATCTAAGATGACTTCCCTGCTTAGTCTACCAGAAGCATATTGGCATCAAGGAAATCAAACCAGAAGTAGATAAAAATTAGGCAACAACTGAATGTGCCAAAAAACAAAAGAAAGTATATAAGGTGAAGGATCAGTTGAGAAAGCGAGAAATGTAGAAAATGCATAAATATAGTTGCAAGTATAGAAAACTCCTGGAAGAACCCCACGTTGATCAGGATTGAACACAAGAATGGTTAAGGAGAAGCAAATTCAAACCAAAAGATGAAAGGTTACAATTGGCAGCCCAAGACAGTGGGCTATGTACACATTGGTTTACCAAGTCCATTGAACATGTGAGAGAAACAAACAAATGTAGGTTTTGTAAAACCGAACTGGAAACAGTCTACCACCTCGTTGCTGGTTGTAACATACTAATGGCTGAAGGACTTTATACTAAAAGGCATAATAATGTGGCAAGACTGTTGCACTAAAGATACTGCAAACATTATAATATTGAAATGCCTGAAAAACACTGGAAACGTGAGCCATAAACCATCACAGAAAATTATGAAGCCTGCATCACATGGGATCAGCTATTACCAACAGTTTAAAAGATAAATGCTAGAAAACCAGATATAGTGCTCCATGAAAAGAAGACAAAAGTAGCATTGATCATCAAAATGACTACACCTGTGACTACAGTGTCTTTCATACAGAGAGACATAAAGTCATAAAATATCAGGATTTGCAGGCAGAAACGAGAGTAATGTAGAAGAAAGATACCAAGACAGTTTCAATAGTAGTAAGAGTAATGCATCTTATAAAAAAGAATCTACAGTCGTGTTTAGATATGTTACCAATACATGTAACTCCATACGAATTGCAGAAGGAGTCATTACTGGGCACATTGCAGGTGCTGCAAAGAGCACGTCTGGCTGACATCAAAGACTGAAACAATTCTGTCATAGTCCATGTGGGCATTAATGACCTAAGATGTACTTCCCTGGACTATATGAAGAGAGACATTGTTGATCTCTCTGAATATGTGTCTCAGGTAGGTATGTGCCTTGCATTGAGCTATATTCTACCTTCACAAGGATGATGCCACAGCAGAAACAAAAGATGATTCCCTTCAATAATTGGCTTAGTTTATGGTGTCTTTACACGGGGGTTTCAATATTTGTCATCATGGGAGGACATGGTTAACAACCATGTTGCTTTGCAAAGGATGCTCCGCACCTGTCTTACCTAGGTGGTTGAATATTGGCTAAAACGTTATCCTCCCCCTTTGAGCCTTTTTTTAGACAATGCCAAATTGACAAACCTACCAACATAGCAAAAAAACCTCAAAGAAACCTAAAGGTGTTGCTGCTCAATGCTAGGAGCCTAAATAACAAACTCCATACCCTATAAGCTCTCCTCACTCTGGAGAATATAGACACCTGTGCCATTACCAAGACATGGTTTAAATCAGCAGAAACTCCTCTGGCAGTGCAGATGAGTTTCTCAATCTATATTCACAAGATGGTTAAACATGACAATGCCCTGGAATTTATTCACCTGCAAATTACCATAGACAAAGTCCTACACAATATCCAAGCAGGCTAGAGGTCACCCTCTCTGTCCCTAGAACTCCATATCTCATACCCAGACCTACTGGAGACACTCACCATTAAAATAAATTCCCTATTTATGGGAGATTGTAACTACCCCTGTATAGACTAGGAAACATGCACTGCCTCATAATCACAGGTACAATGATTACTGGACTTGAAACACAAATATCCTTGAGTAGATAGTGTGTAGACCCACCAGAGGTTCAAACATACTGAACCTGGTACTAAGCACTACAGCACCCCACTCACACACACTGTCACATCCTCACCTGTGTGCTCAGACCACAGAGCTGTCTTCTTCAAAGTAAAAATCAACTTGGTAACCCCAGCGAGCTCTTTAACAGTTAGGAACTACTAGAAAGCAAACTACATCCTGTTAAGGAATAGTTTATCAAAATTCAGCACCCATCCCAACCCTAATTTGACAGCAGAATTGTTCACACAGACCATGTGCAACCAAGTAAATGTCTATATAATAGTTTTTGTACCTAGTAGGAGAAAGGCCAAAACAAATTTTAACAACAAACCACACTGGTGGAATCCTAAATTTAATAAGCTATATAACAAAAGGAAAAAAGTCATGGTTAAGATCAGAGACAACTCCCATAATGGTAGGAGCTCTCTGAAACTAAGAGGACTAATTAAGTCCAACAAGGCCAATTACAAGGTCAAGATAGCCCTCATAGGCTAAAGACAGCCACACAAGGCCTTCTATGGCTGTGTCTGAAACCTCAAAGGTAGCACACATCAGTGTGCTGAACTGGCAGTCATTGTTACCACCTTCACTTAGCAGAGTGACATAGTGAATATTCCGCCTGGCAAATTCATCTCATACTTTACCCTCCCACTTACCCTCCCCGCCACACCCATGAAACACCTACTAGCATAACCCTTCCCACAAGTACTAATAGGGATCAGGTTCTGGCAGTGCTTGCTAAGGCCAAAAACACAGCCTTAATGGGCCCTGACAATATTTTCAACTACAGCTTCAAAACAGGCTTTGTACCATGAGGATGCAGGACTGCAATAGTTATCCCACTTCACAAGGGTGAATCATCAACCAAACCTCAGAAACTACAGGCCTATTAGTCCGACTAGTCTAATATGCAAAATTATGGAATGAATTATCATGGAAATGATCAACAAGACATAGGCGACCTTCAAACACTGGACCTAATCCAATTTGGCTTTGTCAAGGAAGATCATGCCTAATAACCTCATGGACTTCTTTAAGTAAGTCTCCATGGCAATGAATAAGTGAAAATCAGTGCATACTGCCTACCTGGCCAGGTGTTCCATACAATACCCCACTCAGATGTAGATGACAAACTCAACAAACTGGGCATAAACTCCCCACATCTCTCTGGATTTCCAGCTGGCTCACAAACAGGACCATGGAAGTCAGGATTGGTGAGATCACCTCCACAAAGCATCCAGTCACAAGCAGGGTACATCAGGGGTCTGTGCTAGGACTTCTCTATTTAGCTTCTACTCTCCAGAGGTAATGGCTAGAGTCAATGGCCTTTGGCTGACCAAGTTTTTAGTCTCCTTGTTGTTGTCTGTTAGAGCTGAATATCTGTTACTGTTTCTGACTTTTGGAGCTTGTAGTGAAATCTTTTGTCTAGAGAGGCCTAGCTGTTTTCTTTGTGGCAGAAAGAATCAGTCTGGTTTGATCTAGCTAGAAACTTTCCTGCAGCACTGTTATTTTGATTAGCTAATTGGGCTGGTTTCTGTTTCTCTGCCTTTAATAGCCAGTGTTTTAAACCAGTTGTACTTGTTTGCTCAAGCTGTTCAAAGCTGCAGTGAGATAGGCCTTCTGCCATTTACTCTGCTGTGATTTTGGAAAAAGATAAGTGCTTATTTTCAACTGTTTTCTGCACTTCTGTTTTATTGTATCTCTGTGTAATCTGTGTGACTGTTTTTTTTATGTCTTACCCACTCGCCCAGCTGCTGTGGTGGTCTTAAATCTTGGTGGCTTTGAGTTGCCTGCCTCTAGTATAAAGTTGATATTGGACACTCCTTTCAGTCACATTACATCAGCTCATTCTACTGTTTATAGTGAGAACTTAGTAAAGGCCCACCCCTTTAGCTTCTGAACCTTTAATTATCTTACTGTATTATCTTCTCTCTTCACTTCCTTCTAAAAAAAACTGTACCTCTTTCTACTTCATTTATGTTTGCCATATTTGTACTTGTTGGTAGCCTCATTAAATTGATGGCAGTATTCTACTGAATCACAGCTTTATTTGTGATTGTGAGCTATTGTTTCAAAGCAATCTACTGATTAACTACATTTCTTTGCTATCTTCTACAATTCATTACTGTTTAACTGCATTTTAGTGCATTTTTTTGCTGTTTAACTTTTTCATACTGCAAGTTTTATTCTTTTGACTATAAGTGATTAATCTGTGCTTCATTGTGAGTTTTTTTTCTGAGTTCCTAACCTTAAAATTGAGTCGCATAGTCTAGATACAGGTCTGCTGCATCCAGAGTTTCAGCTGCATGGTTTTAAACCCTTTTTGATGTATTCCAGCTACAAGTTTTCCCTTAGTAGCACTTGTGTTATCATCTAGTAGTGCTACTTGTAGATCTTCCTCCCTTTACACTCTTGGCTCTTTCAGTTTCTGACAAATATGGATGGACAATTTCCTACATTTTCTCCTGCCAGTCCAGTCAATATGGGCCTTATGTACATGGACAACCCTCTACTACTGCCACCTAGGAACACAATTTGTGAGAGATGCAATTCCATCAAGCATCTAGTGGCATTGCTCTCTCCCCCACAAACCAGTATATCTGGCACTGAGAAGGTTGGCAACACAAACACCACACCTCAAGCACCACCCACACCTACACAACACACCCCTACATATGCGGAGGCCCTTAACAAATGCATAACCAAACTGCCCACCACACCATGCACCACACATAGTCCACACACCTGTGTCTCACAGCCACTAAGGCCTAAACATAAACCCAACACATTACTCATAGGAGATGCCATTGTGAGACACAGATATGCCTCTCACCAGGCTGGATAAGGAGAAAGTCACAGTTAGTTGTTTGTTGGGTGCCAGAATCTGCCATACCACTAATGCTCTCAAGTCTCTCCACAGGTACTGTTATGGCTGTCATAGTCCATGTTGGAGTGAATTACTTGAGAGAGACATGATAAACTTCATTGAGTATGTGTCCCACACAGTTATGTTCCTAGCCTTAAGCAGTATTCTACCATCACCCAGAATGATGCCTCAATACAAACAGAAAATGGCTGACTTTAACAATTGGCTTTGTTTCCTGGTGTCATTCCAAAGGGCTCCAGTACCTGAAAGCCTAGGATGACATGATTGACCATGATGGCCTGCATCTGTCTCCCTTGAGCTTCAGGCTCCTGACAAAGGCTCTTGCCTCCCCCATAGTGCCTTTTTAGGCAATGCCATGAGGTTAAAGCTACCAACATGAACATTTTATCAAAACATAAATTAAAGGTCAAGCTGCTAAATACTAGGAGTCTAAACATGAAACTCTAGTCAATGCAAGCATGCTTAACCTGGAAGACGCTAACATTTGTGCAGTACTTTCTTCAATATTAAGATAGGACTACTTTGTATGATGATGGATGTTGTACTCAACAATAATTTATTTATGTTTAATAATCAATACTTCCATCAATGTTTAGGGGTTGCTATGGCCACCCTTGTAGCCAATATGTATGCTGACCTGGTATTGGCTAGATGGGAGGAAATTAACATCTATAATGCTGATGGAACATTTAGGAATATACATCTCCTATTTCTGAAGAGATTTCTGGATGATGTGTTTCTTTTTCGGAAGGGTGACTCTGTTAACCTTAGAAATTTTGTTGATGCACTACAAGATAGTGCTAATTTTGCAGTATTTGATATAACTTCTTCATCTAAAAACATTAATTTCTTAGATGTTGACATCAGTATTAATATGCATACAAATACATTTGAGACTAAAATATATAGAAAGGATGTACAAGCTACCAGGTGTTTGCACTATGAATGTATGCATTCTGGGCATACATATAGAGGTCTACTAGAAAGTCAGTTTATAAGAGCAAGTCGGTTAAATACTGGGGAGGTGAGTTTTAATAATGAATTGGACAGTGTGGTTAATGACTTTCGGAGTAGAGGTTATACAGACACTTTAATTGAAAATATAAAAAGTCAAGTAGTTAGTGAGAAATCTGGTTCCTTGCAACCCTATATATATGTTAATACTAATCAGCCCGTGAATAGAAGGAGAGAACATCAATTGGGCTATATGCTGAAGTTCAATAGTCATACCAGTATAATTAAAAACATTATTACTAGGAATTGGTCTATCCTCCAGTCTAATTCTGAAGTTAATAATATAGTCGATGAACAACGTAAGTCTATATATAAAAGAGAGAAGAATTTAAAACAAATCATTTGTAATAAAGAGATGAGAACAGCCTTTCATAAAAATAATCTGTTTCACAGATTTGGGACAGTTCCAAGCCTTAACTATGTTTATTGTAATGAGATAAACACTGTCACTAATTTTACACATCCAATAACAAAGGAAAACTTTGATAGTGGAGCATCTGGCTCCTGTTACACAGAAAATATAGTATATATTGGTAACTGTTGAATGCCAGTGTTTTTATATAGGCAAAATGAATGTGAAATTTAAAGAAAGAATTGGAGCTCATCTTTATGACATTCGTAGGGGTTCATAGGCTCATAGGCAGGTACTAGGCTATTGGCCCGAGGGCCCACGTAAGCCTAGCCAACAAGGTTCCCTGGCTTACGCCACCCAAGAAAGTTATTTTCCTGAGCCACTGTCGAGCAGAGACACAGAAGTGATCCCCGCGGTGTATTTCCTATTTCCCATCCACTCATCAAGATTTTTCTTGGAGAGTGCTAATGAAGAACTTTGCTTGACATAGATGGGTAGCCTGTTCCAGAGTATGGGAATTCGCTGGGACAGGAATCTATCCCTCCAGCATGTCCTGTTTATTGTGGTGACAAGGTTTAGTTCCCTAGAGCGTGTAGCTCAGAGGGATGGGGATTTCTTTAGGTGTAACATGTCCAACAGCTCTGGGTTTGACATAGCTTTATATGTTAGGCAGAGATCACCTCTGAGTAGGCGATATGCTATGGAGTAAAGCTGGAGTTTTTTGAGACCGTCAGTGTAAGGCATCTGTTTGAGGCCAGTAATCCTCTTTGTGAGGTACTTCTGCGGCCTTTCCAGTTGCTGCAGATGTCTTGTGAGGTACATTCCAAAAGGGGCTTTGTACTCTATAATGGGTCTAATGAGTGCTGAGTAGAGGGGAACAATGACCTCTTTTTTCCTGGATGAGAACCCTTTTATGATGAGGTATGCCACGTACAAGGACTTCCTGACTACTGTGGTGATGTGACTATCAAAGGACAGACTACTGCCCACCTGGGTCCCAAGGTCTCTTATCATACATTCGGTGTTAAGTAGACTGCTGTCTATGTAGTAGTTCATGGGTACAGAGTTTTTACCAAAGGGAATGACAATGCACTTTTTGGCATTGAGTTTAAAGCCATGGCTCTGACAGCAGGCATCTGTAGGATTTCCACATCATTTGGGAACTCAACTATGGCTCCTAGTTTGCAGTCATCTGTGAACTTCATTAGCCAGAGGCCTTCTGTGTTAGTCTGTACTTCAGAGAAGTAGATACCAAACAGGACAGGTCCCAGGACGAACTCTGTGTTACTCCACTTGTCACTGGTTTGAGGTCAGATTTGGAGTGTGCAACTTTTACAGTGTGGGTTCTGTCAGTGAGCCAGTTGGTAACCCATCTTGTGACATAGGGATTTATACCTAGTTTAGTGAGTTTAGCTATAATTCCAGAATGGAGGATGGTGTCGAAAGCCTTGGCGAGGTCAAGATAGGCTGTGTGAACCACCTTACCCTCATCTACGGCTTTGGTGACTGCCTCAAAGAAGTCGATCAGGTTCAGGAGGCATGATCTGCCTTTCACAAACCCAAACTGGGTGGAATCCAGAGTTTGGAGGTTACCAATGTCTTTGTTTATGAGTTCCATGATGATATGTTCCATGGCCTTGCAGACTGGGCCCGTCAGGCTAATAGGGCAATATTTCTCGGGATCAGTGGTGGCTCCCCCTTTGTGGAGTGGGATAACTGTTGCTGTATGCCATTAAGTGGGCACAAAGCCTGATGTGAGGCTATGATTGAATATGGTGCTTAGGTGGGGAGCCAGTTCGTT
Organism: Protopterus annectens; assembly: GCF_019279795.1. Taxonomy (NCBI): domain Eukaryota; kingdom Metazoa; phylum Chordata; order Ceratodontiformes; family Protopteridae; genus Protopterus; species Protopterus annectens. Next base: position 439,798,357 of record NC_056740.1, on the reverse strand, counting down.
CTGAAGTTCATGTAAAATGCAGCCTGAGATGTTGTCTGGTCCCATGGATGCTGTATTTTTGGCTTTAGAGAGTGCAGCTTTTACCTGTGTAGTTGTGATTACAGTGACTCTGCATTCTTTCTGTATAGATATGGGCCCTTTAGGGGTGAGGAGGGTAAAGTTAGCACTGAACCTATCTGCCAGGATGTTAGCAATATCATTTGGTTCTCTAATTTTCGTGCCGTTGTGCTGTAACTCAGAGCAGATCTGGGTGTTGCCATTGAGATTCTGGACATAGCTATAGAATGCTTTGCGGTTGTCCTTAGAATCAGTGGTGATTTTGTTTTCGTAACTAGCTTTGGAGGATCTTATAAGGAATCTCAGCTTCTAACTGAGGCTGATCAGGAAGCTTCTCCACTCATGGGATTTTACTCTCTTTTGCAACAATTTCTTCCTTCTGTTGTACAGTTTGTTTATGGCAGGGGACTACCAGATTGGCTTCCTTTTTTTGGAGGATAGCGTCTTGGATCTGTTTGGGATAGCACAATCCATGCACTCATGTAAGTGCTTATAGAGTGCATTTGTGCCGGATTCAGCAGTCGTAACTGTACTGTCCATCTGCATGGGTGTTATGGAGGTCACCACTTCTGTCTTAAGAAGCATGAAGTTGGCTTTGGAGAAATTTTTTACCATGGTTTCCTTAATGGGGGGGGGGGTGGGGTGGGATGTGATATCAAGGGTGATTAGCTTATGGTCGGATCGGAACAACAAGGAGTTGACTTCAGGTGTGGAACACCAGTCTCTCATGTTGGTAATGACTAGATCTAGGATATTGTTACCCCTGGTGGGGGTGTGGATAAGTTGATCCAGGGCATTGGAGTTTATGAATCCCAGAAAGCATTGTGTGAAGGAGTTGGTACATGAGTAGTTTTCCCAGTTAATGTTGGGGTAGTTGAAATCGCCCATTATTAGGGTGTTTGGTTGAACCCTAATATTTTCCAGTACATCAAGAAAAGAGGAGTGGGAATCCTGGGGCATGGTGGGGGATCTGTAGCAAGCTACAATTGGGATTGCAGTTATGCCCAGAGTTAGTTGCGCTTGGATAACCTCAGATGCATTATGCTGAGCAACTAGCCTGGAGGTGTGGATATCCTTAATGAATATGGACACACCTCCACCTTTGGTGTTCCGGTCCAGGTTACATGGCCGAAAAGTGTGGTATGAGTTATACCCTGATAGTGCAGGGGTGCTCTCTGGAGCATTGAAACAGGTCCCAGTCACTTCACAGATATCGATGTTCTCCATTTTAAGGAGTGCCTCGAGTGAGTGCATTTTGAGATTTAGACTTCTAGCATTGAGTAGCATTACCCTCAGTTTTTGCTTGCCTGTTGCTGTTACGGTGGTGAATTTGTCATTTGAACCTTGCCTAAAAAAAGGCACTATAGGGGCAACAAGAGCTTTAGCTAGTATCCGGAATCCCAGGGGTGACAGGTGCAGGCCATCTCTGGCAAAGCAGCGTGGTCTGTCGACCATGTCATCCCAAGCAGACAGATACTGGATCTCCTTAGCTAATTGTTGAAGTCAATCATTTTGTCCTTGTACTGTGGTATCATTCTGGGCAATGGCAGAATGCTACTCAGGGCTAGGGTCATACCGGCCTGGGCTACAAGATCGGAGAGCTCTTCCATGTCTCTTTTCATGTAGTGCAAGGAGGTATGTCTCAGGTCGTTCACACCAACATAGACAATGATAGAGTCATATCTGTACTTGTTGTGGAGTGACCTGAGTGCGTGGATTATGTGGCGGATCCTGGCACCCAACAGGCAGCTGACAGTAACCTTTTCCTTGTTTAGCCTCGTGAGTGAGACATCAGTGTGCCTGACTATAGAGTCACCTATGACTAGTGTGTTGGATACGTTGTTTTGCCTTTTTGGCTGTGGTTGAGTGGCACACTGAGTCTGTGGGCTATGTGTCATTTGGGTCGTGTTGGGGGTGGAAGTTGCTTGCATTTCTGCTTTGGAGGTCTCTGTTACTTGGGCAGGTTATTATTGAGAGCCTCTGTGAATGTTTTTGTGTTTCTATGCGTGGATTTTTGTGGTGTAGATTTAGTGAGACTATGTGATAAGTGTGGTGTGGTGCACATGTTTACCTTCTCCTCTTGAATGTCAAGTTCAGTCTTGGTTGGAGAGAGCTTTACCTCCAGTCTGGCTAGATAAGTGCATCTCTCACAGGTTGTAGTGCTGGGTGGTAGGAGGAGAGGGCTGTCTGTGCACATGAGGTAATTTCTACATTGCCCGAAGATGCCCAGATTCATCAGATAGACAGGAGAGAACACTGGGAGCTGACCCTTGGACATGCCTGAATAAAAAAATATTTTCCTCTAGATAAGTGAGGAAAGTGAGTACAAGAGCTGTTTTTCTCTAAGCAAGTGAGGAAAAGTACAAAAACTGTTTTCCTCTAGGTAATGAGGAAGGTTGAGTGTTATAGTAATTAGTAGCTTATTTAGTGCTTACAACAAGTTCTGAACAAGTGCTGAGCACGAATAAGCAAATTCAAGTGCTAATACTAAGAATCTGTATCTGCACTAGACTAGTTACAGGAAAGAAACAAGTGCAAATGTGAGCTTTCAAATCAGAAAGTTGAGAGAGATGGAAAAGATTGCCCAGACGGCCAATAACTACAATTTCTGGGCCAAAACCACTCCTTATGTGGTAGATAGGTTACCAAGTGCTTTCCACTCCCACTGGTAAGCTAGAAGGCTTCCCTCCAACACAGAAAGGCTTGGGGGGCTCAGAAGCTTACATACAGTCCGGATACAGCAAATCTGTATCTGGACTACACTAGTTAAAGGAAAGGTAGGAAACAGGCTTACAGTTTTTCTTTTGTTCGTTTTTTTTTACAGAAAGTAGCTAAAACAGCAGTAAAAACTATTCAAATGCAGTGCAGCAGACTTGAGTATGTAGCAATATTAGACCAAACACAGTTTCAAAAATGCAATTAAATTAAAAATGACTAAAAACAAGGGCAGAAGGAGTGTATTAGGTAGAATGTGGTAAAGAGATGAGACTGGGGGGAGTGTCCCAGATAAAATCTACAGTGGGGCAGGCAACTGCGAAAGCCACCAGATTTAAACAACAAATCAGAAATAGGGAGGATGGGTGGGACAAAACACTTTCAGCAGAGATCTGAAAAACTATACAGTGAATCAAAAATAACAGTGCACAACTCTGAATAAAATTAGTCCAGCAACAATTTACAGTACACAATTCTGAAGAACCAAAAAATATACTTAGCTCTGTATATTTCCAGATAGTTTGAAAAGAGCTCTGTTAGACACAGGTTCCGGCAATGATATGTGTGTGGAAACTAATGCCCTGTTTAAACATATACTAGCAAAAGGGACACAACATAAGTTTAAGTTTAGAATTTTGCAAAAATATATCTTTAAATCTGTGTGGTGGAGATTAAATGCCACACAGTTAGCTGAATATAAATGGATAAACTACTTTAGGTCTGATACTTTACCTGTTTTGAACCCAGCTAATACTATTAAACCTGTTTTGAGAGCCAAGCAAGAAATTATTTGATGGCTTGTGAACTTGACTTATAACAGTTTTTATAATATTATGTATGATGTTATTTTGTTAATATTTTGTATATATTTAGTAGCATAGAAGAATTGTTTTTAATATTGCTTTAATTTAGTCACACATTTTATGCTGTGTAATTATTGGCTGGCTGACTATTTAAATAAGGATATTTTCATGATATATTTTATGCAATGAAAAAGAGTCTGTGTCTCAAAAGCTTTGCTGTTACTACTTTTATTAAACACTACAAACGTGGGAATGTGATGTGTTTTATTGCAATATTTGTGCAGTCATAGAAACCTAGTTCAAAGCTGTGGACAGCAAGCCAGCCATACCAGGTTATTCACCCTGTCATTCATTCAGACCCCAAACCATGGGCAGCAAAACAAAAGGAGGTGGAGTTGCAATACATATAAAAGACGTACACACCTCTAGGCTGGTCAAACAGCATGATGCAAAGGAAATACTCCAGGTGCAGTTAACAATTGACAAGACCGCCATTCAAATCATAGCTAGCTACAGGCCTCCAACTCTGAATCAAGATGCCCACTCCACCTATCTGGACCTCTTCAAATCTATCAAGATTCAACCCTTTACCCTGATCCTGGGTGACTTTAACTATCCAGCCATAGACTGGAAGAAATTCTCATGCCAAAACACAAATGACCAGAGATTCCTTGATTTCATCAATGCAAATGCCTTGGACCAGTTGGTTGACACCCCCACAAAAGGTGAAAATATCTTGGACTTGGTATTAACCAACATGAGTAACCACTGTAGCATCCTTACAGTATCATCATCCCTGGGAAGATCCGACCACAAAGCAGTCACTTTCAAAGTCACTATCTCTCCCGACCCCCCCCCCCAACTAGGGTCAAACAAAAAAACTTCGCCAAAGCTGATTACAACCTCCTGAGGGAAGGTATAAACAGCTTCACAACCCCATCCCCCCCACAGGAATTGGCACATATGTCTAAACCTACACCAAAGTTCTATATGAGCACTTATATAATTGCATGGAATCAGGAATACCAGACTGGACAAATTCATTCTTCTCAAGGAAGAGTAAACTTCTCTGGTGGACATCTACAATAAATAAACTCTATAATAAAAGGAAAAAATTTCTGTCCAGGACCACGAAGGAGCAGGTGACTAAATGGAAGCAATCTCTTCTTAGCCTAAACACGCAAATAAGTGTACTAGTGAAATCCTCCAAAGCAAACTTCGAGTCCAAACTGGCCACATCTACTAAAGACAGTTATAAGGCTTTCTTGACATATGTCCGCAATCCCAAGGGAAGCACCCAATCTGCTCAGAACTGGTGGTGAAGGACACCACATACACAAACCCTGTAGATACAGCCAACTTGCTGGCAGACAGGTTCAATGAAAACTTCACTCCTCTGTCCCCATCAGTAAAACAGGACATCCCCATGACCTGCCCCCCTCCCCTTATCTCTAGGGAGCAAGTCATCACTGCCCTCTCAAAGCAAAAAAATACAGCCTCCATGGGACCTGATAATATCCCAGGCTGCATCCTACATGAACTCAGGCAGGAACTTGCAGCACCATTAGGCACCCTATTCAACCAAAGCCTGAGTACTGGCTTAATCCCAGCTGAGTGGAGGACAGCTACTGTCATCCATTTGCACAAACGTGGAGCATCCACCAATCCATTAAATTATGGGCACATCAGCCTAATTAGCCTGATCTGCATGGCCATGGAGTGGAGAATCATGGGCCTCATTAACAAGGACATTGGCAACCTCCAGACATTTGATCCCACGCAGTTTGTTTTTTGTCAAGAGGAGGTCATGCCTGTTAAATTTGGTCAACTTCCTTGAGACAGTCACCAAGGCCATAGACGAGGGGAAGATGGTGCACACTGCCTACCATGACCTGGCCAAGGCCTTCAGTACTATTCCCCATTCAGGTATAATAGATAAACTCTGTCAACTAGGCATCAATCCATATGTACCAGATGGTAGCAAACTGGCTCACTGATAGAACCCACCTAGTCAAAATAGGGGAAGCCACCTCGAGTAGTAGGTCTGTAACAAGCGGTGTATCCCAGGAATCAGTATTAGGCCTGTGCTGTTAGGAATATACTTCTCAGATGTGCAGGCCAAGTCTAGTGGGCTATGGCTGACCAAGTTTGCAAATGACTGCAAGCTGGGTGCTGTCATCAATTCCTCTAGTGATGTAGACATACTCCAAGAGGGCCTAACCCAAACAAATGACAGGTATCAGAACCGTGGCCTCAAACTGAATGCCAAAAAATGTATCATCATCCCTTTTGCGGAGAATGATGTCCCCACAAATTATCACATTGATAATAAGGCACTAAGCATGCAATCAGCCATGGGGGACTTGGGCACCTAGTTTGATAGCAAACTGACTTTTGACCACCATATTGCCTCCATTGTATGGACAGCTTTCTAGATGGCCCACCTCATTAGTAAGGGTATCTCATCCAGGGACATGGTGGTCATAACATCTCTGTATTCTTCCCTTATAAGACTCATTATTGAGTACAATGCCCCTTTCAGCATTCAACAAAGCACATGCAGCAGCTGGACAGACCATAGCGGTTCCTCATCCAGAAAATCAAGGGCCTCAAACATCTACTCTACACAGATAGGCTAAAAGCCCTGTCCCTCTAGTCAGAATCTTACAAACTCCTCAGAGATGACCTCTGTCTGTCATATAAAGCAATCTCAGACCCTGCCGTGATGGGACTGTTGCATATCTGCATGTCAAGCTCCACTCAAGTAAAGAGCACGCACAACCTCAACCTGGTCTGTGACATCAATAGGACTGGTTGGTGGGACAGATTTGTGTCCCTGAAACTCCCCCCTTTTGTGGAATTGACTCCCTCTCTATGTCAATCAGAGTAACTCATTAACCCTTTTTAAGAGCAACCTGGATAACTGGATGGGGAACAGAAAATACACCCCTGGAATTCCACCTGTGTCTCTGGTGGACAGTGGCATAGGGTGCTGACTTGCTGGAACATGGGCTAAATTCTTGAGTAGGCTTGTAAGAGCCACAGGGCCAATAGCCTAGTAACTTCCTATGATCCTATGATCCTAAGTTCACAGATGACTGCAAATTAGGAGCTGTCCTAGATTCACCCCATGACACAAACATCTTACAAGAGGGTTTAACACTGACAAATGACTGGTGCCAAAGTCACAGATTAAAACTTAATACCAATAAATGCATTATATACTGTGGTGGTGGTGCTGCAGTAGCATTGTCGCCTCACAGTAAGACGTTGTCCTGTTCGATTCTCAGCTAGAGTGTCTTCTGTGTGGAGACATGTGTGAATGGGTGTACCTTTGCTAAAGGTTGTGCATCAGGGCCCGCAACTCAGCACGTAAAAATCTACTGCCAATCATTAGCGGACCGTAGTTCCGCTGTGGTGACCCCTAACCGGGAAAAGCCGAAAGACAAAACAACAACAACAACTAATAAATGCATTATACTGCCTTTTGAAAAAACTGCCACCCATGCTAATTACTCCCTTAAATGTTGACCCAGTAGTCAGGGATCTGGGAACATATATAGACACTAATTTGGCCTTTGACCAACATGTGGCCTAGGTAATAAAAAAATCATTCTATGTTGCTGAAAGTAAAGGCATGCCATCCAGGTCCAAGGAAGTCATAGTGCCATTTTATTCAGCCCTTCAGACCCATCATTGAGTATAATGCCCCCTTCAGCATATACCTGACCAGATAAATGCTGGAGTAATTAGGGGAGTAATTAGCCCAGGTGGCAGTTTTCTCAAAAGGCAGTATAATGCATTTATTGGTATTAAGTTTTAATCTGTGACTTTGGCACCAATCATTTGTCAGTGTTAAACCCTCTTTTAAGATGTTTGTGTCATGGGGTGAATCTAGGATGGCTCCTAATTTGTAGTCATCTGTGAACTTAGGATCATAGGATCATAGGAAGTTGGAATGCCCACAAAGGTTCCTTACCAGGAGAATCCAGGATATAAACACATTGTCCTATATGGCTAGCCTTAAAAACATGTATTTATACTCAGTCTCTTACAGGTTACTGAGAGGTGATATCTGCCTGGTACATGAGGCAGAGTCCATTTTAACCCTATTTAAGCATAACCATGACTGATGGATGGGAAATTGGAAATTCCCCCTGTGGCTGGCCCCCATGTCTCTGATAGACAGAGGCAGACAGTAATGACCAAACTAACATACCCCCTCCTCACAAAATCTCTAGAAACATCCCAACATAACCCCTCTTAATAAATGCCCGTGCTACATTGGGACACAATTGGGATGGATCGCATGGCTAGGCTTTTAAAGGCCCTATTGGAGGTTGGCCAAGTATATACCCATGAACCTATATAACACAGACTCACCTTTAACTGGAAGCTTGCCATACATCAATCTCCTTAAAAAGTTTCATCACTGAGGCAGGAAATAACTTAGAAAAGCACTTCAAAACACAGACTTTAATGAGACAATACATATTAGCTCATGCAACAATAAAATACAGGAAATACATTTCTTCAATATATCAAACATTCCTGTCAACATACAGAAAAGGTTGACCAAATTTCCACTATATAATTTGCTGAACATAACTACAAGCCAACAAATGTATAACTATTCTTTTACATTTACCCTGCAATATAAGCATTAGTAACTCTCCTTAAATAGTAGCTATTAAATCCTCCACTGAAAAAGGCATAGCCTCAATCACATAACTGAGAGCAAAAACCAGACGTAGAGAAGTAAATGAATGCTTGGATGTTATAAAACCACACAATGATATATAAAGAATCCCATGCTTAAACTGATTTAAACAGAAGCCCCAAAAGAAACTGAAATGCATCCAAAGAATTACCTCCCCAAGCTCCAAGGAAAGGGAATACACAGAGTCTATCCCAAATGACCATATTAAAAAGAGAAACATTCTTGAAAAGAAAGAAAGCAAAAAAAGATTTATAAAAAGATAAAATTACCCATACTGTGGTCTACCTTATAATAGAAAAATCCAACATCATGGAAGACAGATTCATTGAGATGACATTCACTAAAACCCACTTCATGGACAGACTAGATGAACGAAATCCTTCCAGGATAAGTACTAAGTCACCCAAACACACACAAAACCAACACCAGAACATTCAAAACTCACACCTCCAATGTGGGGAGGCTACCCCCCAATTAAATATACCAGCTCCAAGATCGGGCTACAGTTTGGGAAAGTGCAAAGTTCACCTTCATGGCCAACAGGTTACTTACCTTGGGAAGGATTTTGTTCATCCAGTCTGTCGATGACGTGGGTTTTTGTGGATGTCATCTCGATGAATCTGTCTACGATGATGTCAGTTTTCGATATTCTCAGGTAGACCTCCATACTGATAACAAACTTCTATCCCTCTTCTTATATATCAAATCATGTCTGACAAGAGACATTCCAAACACTGAAACAGAACACAAGGAAAAAAAATATAGGAAATAAACACACATCTCAAGGTAGGAACTCTTCACTTTGTTAAAAGTCATTCATATCTAACTTTATTTGGATTGCAGACACTGCAGCATAAACTGCATTATTGGGCCCGACATCTTAACAAACATCCAACATCATTTCATGTGCGTAAGTAAAAACTATATGTGCAGACTCCAGGTACTCGAAAACATTCAACTTAGAAACTTTCATTTGATACTAATACAAAAAAAATCCTATTGAATGGGCACCTTTCCTAATGATATGCCAAGTAAGAATAAGGGAACCAATCTAGTCATTTACCAATAGCAACACAGAAAAAAATTATCATAAACAGACGTACATAAAGACCTAAACCATATACCACAAACATACTGAAATCATCCGGTGTTGTTTGTGATTTATTGTACAACTGCTGGTTCCTAAATGCTTTACCTATGAACCTATGAGCCTATAAGAGAAGATTTATTTTGATTTATATTTTATTCTGATTTTTTTTTAGTATTATAAAGAGGTGCAATTGTGAAATTATTGCTCATGGTGTAAAGGACATGCCAGATTTTAGTGCGATTGACAATTGCTACAGTAAGTCAGAGTGATGACTTTATGAATTAGTTCAGTTTATTTAATTTATTATTCAGTTACATATTGTTTGCATGATTTCCTTATACAATTTGACATAAATTGTTTTAATTTCTCTGGTTATTTATTTGCTAAAGCATAGCTATCTTGCTCAAAGTATTGCATTTATTTGTTTATTTGACATTGTTATGACAAATTGACAAATAATGTTATATATCTATGAAGGTAACACCTGATAACATTGGAGACCTCTGTTCCTCATGCCGTGTCAAAAGCTGGATGATTTGCTTACTATTATTAGTATTAAATCTAGACTTATTGAAGATTATTGCAATTGTGCAAGTGGCATAACTTGGAAATCTGTTGTTACATATATTAATGGCAGGGCTGATGAGATAATATTAGGCAAAGTGAAAACAGAACACATTTAGCAAAGAACGTGTCCACCCTCAGTAAAGATTACTCAACCCCTATTAAACATGATACTGCTGATGGCAGCTTTGCAGTTCAGGATACAAGTATTCAGCAGTCTGAGGATTCAGGGCATAAAGGAGAAAATACAAAAGAAAGTATAGAAGATGATCACAACAACCAACTAGGAAGAAAAATAAATTAATGTCTATGATGCAAAAAAATATATATACTGAATACGACACTTCTTTGTTATGTAACACATGGAATACTTGGTGTGATAATCACAAAACATTGTCTACAAAAATTATATAGCTTTGCTAACAGAAAAGGTAGAAAAATTGGCAAGGGGTAGGCTTAAAGGAAGAAATGAAAACTGACCGTGGAAGGATTACAGAACGTTACTGAAAAGGAAAAAGAGAAGAAGTCGGGGAATGACAACATGGCTTTAGCTGTGGACGTACAAGGACATCTGGATGAGGACTGTATGCTTTAATGAAACAAGCAATGAAGACAGTGAGATTAACAAGACTAATAGTGATGAAGATCACTCCTTTGTACCAGTTGATAGAGCAGCCATTACTGATTTAGAAGTGGGAGATTTTTCATATCTGGTCAGACAAGATATACTAGTAAATGGAGATTCAATTATTAGAGGATCTGATTTGCTGAGAAGATAATGAACATCACATAGTGTTATATTTGCCAGGAGCAAAAATACAGGATGTAAGTTGGGTCTTAGAATGCCTTAATGTAAGGACGTTTAGAGCTATTTTCTGTCATGTTGGTAGAAATTATGCCATATTCAAGGATGTTTTGACTGCTAATGCAGAATGTATATCCCTCTTAGATAGCATAGCTTGTACAGTTATTAGGACATATTTTTCACAAATCAAATATAGAAGGGAGAGTCAAGATTAGCATGAATGAACAGATTTATAGAGAAAAATGCCTCATTTTAAAAAGTGGAAATGTGTGGAACATCCAAACCTAATTTTGGGAGCACATGTATTTAGACAGGATGGACACCACTTGTCAAGACAAAGACAGATACAATGCAAAAATTTGAATTACACAAGACAGGATTTTTGCCAACTCAGAATTTTAACAGTTCACAGATAGCAGCATTTAATATATCTGCGCTGGTTGTTAAAGCTAGGAGCATAATAAAGCTTTTTTATTGAAATAATTGCTATGTTCTCACAAGATTGATATTGTTATTGTTTGTGAAACATGGTTAAAGAACAATGACTGGAAACCCGTTCTGTCAGGCATAAATGCTTTTACCATAATTGTTAGTCTAACAAAAAAATCAGGTGAATGTGTTATGATAGGGATTAAAGATTGTTTTGAGACCTCTGATTTTTACATATTTGATAATAACAACAATACTATAGATTGTGTAACTGTGACAATAAAAACAACACTGGAACACACAATTGTTGGAGTATACAAACCACCAAAGTCAAGTGTTAGTGTCTTAGAGGTATTTATAAACTTCTTGCATGAAACACAGGACAGAAAAATATTAGTACATGGGGATTTAAGTAAATCAAAAACAAAGCAACAAGCGGCTAAAATGACTCAAAAGAAATAGCGTACACTGCTTTATTATCCGCTTTCATCCGTAGACTTCATCAGAATAAAACATGTGATTTCGAACATCCCAAAAGGGCAGTTTATCAGGGCAAGCCGTATGACATCAAAGGATTCGGATGTCCTTCAAGAATTTGGTTTTATTATTTCTTTGTTTCACAACAGGGGTTACCCAAAATCAGAACTTATTCAAACGGCTACTGATATTTACAACAAACGGACTAGTTATTATTCACCGTTATTAAGTTTACCCTTGGAAAAATCGATTTTCAAGGACACTAATTTTAGTAATGAACCGATTTCCAATATTGTTTGTTCACTAGAGATGAATTCTGACAGTCAATGTATTCAGAGCATTATATCAAAAAATTGGAGAGTCATTAAGGGGAATGCCGAAATGTATGGCATTTTAGGAGACAAACCTTCGTTTGTCCAAAGGAATGATCATAATTTAAAAAAGATTTTAGAAAAACATGACAACATTACATGTGGAGTTTCCACCAGTAAAAATGGCATGAATTGTTGTCATGATTGTAATATGTGTAGGTACATTTCAACTGGACCTTACATTTCGGTAGCAACTTCTAACAGGACTTTCCCTGTCCCTGGTTTTGTGAACTGCCGTTCTTCAGGTGTGGTTTACATAGCTCTTTGTTCATCCTGTACTGCATTCTATGTCGGTATGACGACTAGGGAGTTAAGAACCCGTATAAGGGAACATTTATATTGTATCAAAACCAAAGATGAAACAAATGCTCTTTTTAAACATAGTTTAGTGTGTCATTCTTTTAATAAGTTTTTATTTTCTATATTGGAAATTTGTCACAGAGACATGAGGGAGGGGGACTTCAAGAACTTTTTATTACAAAGGGAGACCTATTGGCAGATCAAATTGAGGTCTGACAATCCCCCTGGCCTCAATGAGGCAATAAATGTGAAACGTTTTCTTAAACATAGGAAACTAAAAGTTAACAAAAGTAATGATTTAGTGTGTCTTCACATTACTTGATTGTGCCTCTGTTTTTTTAAGATGTACTGACAACTACTTTTTAATTAATAGGAGTCATCAATTTCAATTAATTTCCATGGTGATTTCTGATGTATTTAAGCTCTCATTGTGTTGGTTGTTTTATTCTGATGAAGTCTACGGATGAAAGCGGATAATAAAGCAGTGTACGCTATTTCTTTTGAGTCATTTTAGCTGCTTCTTGCTTTGTTTTTGATTTACTTGTTTTGGTTTTGGACTTTTTTACATGGGGATTTAAATTTACCAGAAACAGACTTGAATAATATTGATTCTACAACACTAGTAAGGAAGTTATTTACAAGATATGTTCAGGAATAACAATTACTGCGGATTGTAATAAAACATACTAGGAAACAGATCATATTGGCTATTGTTTGTGTCCTAAAGAAATGACTATTTCATGTCAAGTTTTACCACAGTTGCAGTGATCATGGGGTTATAAAGGTTAAAGTAACACCAGATAATTTTGCCAAACTGAAACCTAAATCACTGCACAGAAGATTAATAACAGACTCTACAGAAGCTAAATCATCACTATGTAAAACTAATTAAAATGATATATTCAGTGAAAAAATGCAGAAGGAATGTGGCAAGTTTGGAAATTGAAATTGGTTGAATGTAAAAAGTCAAAACGTGTTTGACATCAGGATCTTGGCACACAAGTCTGGGGGATGTATTTCCGTAAGAACAAAAGATTTAAGATGAGAAAAAAATCTGAGAAATGTAAATGAGGTTGAACTATAACTTTGAAAACTAAAATAAACTGGGCATTCAAATTATAGTGCAAGACAAGCTTAAGAAAATTTTAAAGAAAATTTATATAAAGATATTGAGCATAATAGGAAACAATTTTATAGATTTTTTTTTTTATTTTTTTATTTAACATTTGTTGACCGGGAAAGTCCGACTAGGTTCCACAGAGCCTGTTTTCAGCGGAGGTCTGGGGAGAAATGCTCCAGATGCATGTCTTTGGAATACATAAGATATGGTAAGAGTAAAGGCATGCAAATCACAAAAACTGCGTACAGGTTCTAAAATTTATTCTCAAGCACTAGAAGTTCGAGATACACTTTGCAAAATCTTATGTAAAACAGTTTGACTCCACAAAGGGGCTGATAAATTATCCTAGTAACATTCTGGTAACTTCATATACTGAAAGTTAATAAGATTATTTTATGCAACTTTATGTCTAATTTATGTCTATATTATGAAACTGCCAGTTGAAGTATACAATGCTACTGGTCCACTGAAATTATGCCTGCAGATATACAATGTACTAGTCCACTAAAATTTGTCTGTATATTGAATTATGCTTATCATATTCCTTTGCACAGAAAGATATTCTGTATCTGTATCTTATTGTACTGTCAGCAATGACTCTGTTACTATGCAGACTTTTCAAAATGCTGTTGAATGAGTTGTCTATGCAATATATAAACTTTTACAAAATGTTTTTATTCAGTAGACTATGTATACACTTGTAAAATGCTGTTTATTTTTCTACAGTATGTATAAACCTTTAGTATTTATTTATTTATTTACGTATTTATTTATTGGCATTTGATTACTGGGAAAGTCCGACTGGGTAAAAGCCCATTTTCAACAGAGGCCCAGGGAGAAAAGCTCCAAATTATTATAAAATATTTTAAGAACAATAATTTTACAATCTTCAAAAATAAAACAAGAAAAATTAAAGGTAAGTTAGTCAGACATGAATTTCTGGTCACTGGATTTCAACAAATCAGCTGGGTCTATACAATGTATAAACTTTTATAAAATGTCTTTATTCACTAAACTATGTATACACTTGTAAATGCTGTTTTTTTTCTACACTATGTATAAACGTTTAGTATTATTTTATTTTATTTTATTTATTTACTGGCATTTGATTACTGAGAAAGTCAGATTTGGTAGAAGCCTGGTTTCCACAGAAGCCTGGGGAGAAAAGCTCTAAATTATTACAAAATATTTTAAGAACAATAATTTTACAATCTTCAAAAATAAAACAAAAACATCTGCAGTTTAAATAATTATAACAAATTAGACATAATATAAAACATTTGCTAAGAATCAATACAAGGTATATGGCAATCATTTAATATTTAGAGACACTTTAGACAACTACAGATGGAAATCAGACTTGAGATTTAAATAACTTGAAATGGATATTATGTCATTTAAACCATAATTATTCGTGGCATTGCATCACAACTGTCAGAGTAATTCCTTGTATTCAAGAAATAACTCAACCTGTCAAGTCTGATTTCCATCTGTAGTTGTATTGATTAATAATGAATTGAATGTATTTTTATTTGTAGTTGAAATGAACAAGAATGGACTGCTTGGATTATTGTAATTTTATATCTACTGTCTTTATCATGACTCAGGCAATAATGAGTTTAATTTAATCATGAATTTACTGGAATGTGAACTATTTGGTATAATTTTATAAAAGGTAGGTAGGCTACTATGTATGTTTTATTTTGTTAATTAGAGACATATGTTTGGAATAGAAGGCTTGTTTTAAATTGTTAGGGTTAGGTTTTAACCAATTGGGATGTATAAGTTTGACATGTGATATTAATTTTGTATTTAAAGAAAATGGTTAATTAATTCTTATTATTCTGATGAAGTCTTGCGGCAAACGCCTGACAAAAGTGCTCAATTAATAAACAGTTCAGTGGTTTCTACTCAGCTCTGTGGATTTATTTCTTGGCATAGTATAGAAGGTAGATTGTAGTTAAGGTGAAGGGTGATAGAGTGTAGATAAAGTAAAAAAAATCTTATTTAGAAGAGTCAGAAAGGAGACTTGATGAAATAATGGATGAAGTGAGATTGAAAATTGTAGGTGGAATGCTGACTGGAGGATAGGGAGAAAGGGAGGCGTCTGACTTGGAATAAAGGAAATTGATCCTGGGGTGGGTAAGGGAGCGGATTGAGCCCAAGCCCAGCAAGGGAGAAAGGAGTGGGCAGCACCTGGAGCTAGCAAAACAATAGCAGAAATGAGCCTGCAGAATAAAAACTGTCAGTATCAGTGTAGACACTAACCAGGTAAGTCAGGAATACATTAAAAATAGTATAGGGTGGCTTTACAATAAAGATGAATTAAAGCAAGTACTTGCTCTAGCATTTGAAAGCCAAATAAGAATGTCATGCAATAGTCTGTAAATACCAAGGAAAAAGCCTGGTAGTAAGATAGAGGGTTGAAGGTATCCTTTTGTTAGGGAATTATAAGCCCTGGGTCCAAATACACTTCTGAGGAACAGGGTCGGCAAACTACATGAAGTATTGAAGGGAGTCACTGAAGGGAAGTCTATTAATCTGAAAGAATGGGGGAGCTATGAGAGGGTCATATGCAGCTGTTGCCCCTAGCTTAGTGAACACTAGGATGCTGTATTCAGCTATTTTCTCAATACTTGTACAATACAAAGTAGCTTAAAAGTATAAAAGTTTAAGAGCATGTTCACCATGAAAGAGGCATCTACATTCACTTGTATAGTAAAGTAATGTTCTGTCAATGTTATAATAAAGGCCGTTGCAGCACGATCCACTGGAAGGCTATCCAGGAGACCACGTTTAGTTTGGGGGGGGGGGGGCTGAATGTATGAGGTCACTGTTTTTTCTAAAGGGTAAAGACAAAATGGAAAAGGTTAGGCTCGGGGGGGTGAAGATGACCAGGATGAGATTTAAAACAAAGTAAAATAAGCACAAGGCTTTAATTTGCATAAAAATAAACAGATGTAACAAAATCCCAGCAAAAAACAGGTATACAATAAAAAGAAACAGATGTAACAAAAATCCCAGCAAAAAAAAAACAGGTATACAATAAAAAGAAACAGATGTAACAAAATCCCAGCAAAAAAAAAAAAACAGGTATACAATAAAAAGAAACAGATGTAACAAAATCCCAGCAAAAAACAGGTATACAATAACAGCAGAGCACAGGGATTACACTAACATAAGTATAATGATGTTTAGGACCTCATTGAAACAGTTTGAGACCATTCCTAGCTAGACAAGATGAAGCATTCAATGCAGGCAGTAAGAACTGTTACCATGTAGCTGAAAACATGCACGTGTTAATGCAGGTCATATACAAACCCAGATATCCCAGCTATCTCATTACTACTGCATGGACAGACTAAAATGCTAATAATTGACTACCTTCAGCCATAGATCATGGAAATAGTAATAGGTCACTGTAGACTGCAATGGTGAATAAAACAGAGTATTCGAATCAAAGAGCCATTACTAGGCACATAGATTAGAGAAGTGCAGTGTTAATAAATCAGAAAAGTATATATACTCGTCTGATAATCAGGACAGCAGAATAATATCATCTGGACCATGCTAACACATTGCAATAGCTAGCACTTTAGAGTCACAGTACTGATATTAAAACCTGTTTTATTTTAATTGAGACAGCACTTATGAATGCATTAACCGAAAACATTCAATACAAGTTGTGAATTATACATTTAAAATGCATTAAAATACAAACTAAACAACTCTGAAGGCAGTAAACTGTACCTTAAACTATAGGCTTATTGACAGTATCTATATAGGTTAGAAGGGCAGTGCTAGAACTATGGGAAGGATGGAAGCCATGTTATATAGGGGATATGAGTTTTTCCTGCAGGAATAGTCTAGTAATTGCTTTTAAATATATTTTTTCAAGTATTTTGGTGAGGGGAGATAAGATTGTTATAGGTCTAAAGTTATTAATATCTGTTGAATTTCCTCCTTTGTGCAGAGGGATAATGTGTAACTTTTTCCAGAGAGAAGATATGTGGGATTCCCGAAATGACCTGTTTATAAGGATTGAGACAGGATAGGCAATGCTATTGGCTCCTACTTTTAGGTACTCACTTGGAAGGTAAACAGCTGAAGAACAGCATGATTTAAGTTTGTTTAAGGGTACTTGTATTTTAAATGTGGGCAGTGGGCATGGGTTTGAAGGTGAAACTGAATGTGGTGATGTGTGGCGGTTGGGCAGGATTGTGATTATATGCTGAGGAATCGTTGGTTAGAGATACTATACTATCTATAAAGTAAGAGTTGAACTGTATTACAGTTTCAAGTGGCGAGTTATTGGGAGAGGGTTTTGGGATGAATTTTTGCCCAGGATGTAAGATTTCTTTAATGGATATCCAAATTCTTTAGGGATGTGTTTAGTAAATATTCTGAAAGTTATTATAATATAGTTTTTTGCCTTTGTTTATTTGCTTTTTAGTACAATTACAAAGCATGGATTCTCAGGTTTTCAAGATATTCGGGTGTTTTACGTTTGCCATTCTTTCCCTGCTTCTTCGCTATCCTGCATTAGCATTCATAGCTCTCAACCTCTTAGAGCAAGAAATCTGAACAAAGCCATAAATAATGAGGGGACAAAGCTGAAAAATAGGGGCAATTTTTAAATATTGCTCCTTCAAACCTGGAAAGTTGATAGAATAACAGGTTTTGCATTTGAATTTTCTGAAGGGTATAAAATCTGAGACTGAAACTCGTGTCATTATTTTCTGGCTTCAATCCTCACTGACTTGCCAATAATTTGCCAGAAAACCAACATTTTATGAGGAACAAACCAAAAATATGAGCCAAAAATCTGGACATTCTGTGAAAATTTAGACATTTGAGAGGTATGTATAACATTCTACTCTTTTTGGATAGCCAGATTGCGTTATTTGTTTTCAGTCTGTTCCTTCTAGGATGTGCAAGACTATTTTCGATATTTAGTAAAGTTGTATTGGGTGGCCTAATGGTTAAGGTGTTTGCCTTACAAACACAAGGTGCAGGGTTCGAGTCTCACAAGAGATAATTGGCTAGGCTTAAAATGGCTTGCAAGGGCAGTTAGCTTAGTACTAATCTATGAACCTATGAATTACAGCATCGTCTAAGGGCAAGATTTTTAGGAAGTTGCAGGTAACAGGTGACAGTGTAGTAATGAAGATTTCTAGGTTAAACTTGGAAAGGTTACACATTTTGTTTTATAAATATGATGTTTAACTGGATGTGTGACATGTCTAGTCATATAGATTGAGAGATGATCACTGAGATAGGCTGACATTGTACCTAAGGTAGAGTATTTGCTAGGGTCTGATACTAGAATCTAACCTAATAGAGAACTTAATATCATGCAATAATGTGTCGAGCTATAAATTAGTTGCATGAAACCATATAAGTTCATGGTAGATGTAGGGGAGTTAGAGTTTATGTCCGCCCGACTGACATTCACATCACCTAGTAATATTTTTTCTTGTGGAAATGTTATGGATATCCAATGTAGAATATCTTCCAGTAAAGCTGTATTGTCGCCAGGAGGGATACAAAGGACAGTAATAAATATATGTTTGTAACTGTTTATTTTGAAGAAAGCAATAATAGGGTCTGCTGAACTGAATTTTGGTGTTGGTTTGCTGTAAGGGGAAATGTGGTAAGTACTGGGAAAAATTAAAGCAATACCACCACCTTTCCTTTTTATATGGTCATTATGGATAATATTATACCCAGGAGGTATAACTTCAGAGTCATTTATGTTGGGTTTAAGCCACGCTTCAGTTATAGTGAGAAGAATATCAGGCTTATGCTGGGTAATCCAGCCATCTGGTTCAGTGGTTTTATTTCTTATACTTCCAACATTTGTTGCACCTTCCCTCAGGTCAATTTATAACCAAGAGCAACTAGTTTATGGCCAGAACAAAGCAATTAAAAAAGAGATGCAAGTAAAACAGGTTGTCTGTCATTTCCTGAGACTAAATAACTGGTTAATTGGTATATGCAATATAGTCTACTGATCACGCTAAAGGGGGCAGCGGTCAACTTTCAGTCACACAGCAGGCATGTATGTAACCGATTAAAGTTAATGCACAGCAAGGTTCTTCATGATAAATATGCCTACATTAAACAATGACAAAATGCTTGGTAAACTTGTAGGTGTAGAGCTTTGTGGCAGAGCTCCTGCAATATTGAGGTCAGATGTAGTGATCGCAGGCTATTAAACAATGGCAAAATTCTGAGTAAAGTTATAGGTGTAGGGCCTCGTGGCAGAGCTCCTGCAATATTGAGTCAGAAGTAGTGATCGTAGGCTAATAAACAATGACAAAATTCTTAGTGAACTAAACTTAATGTGTATCATTTGGAAGTTTTTTTTCCCTGGACCGCCTCTGAAAATGGGACTCTGTGCCCAAGCAGTCTTTCCCAGTCAGCAAACGTAATAAATAAATAACTAAATAAATAAGTTCTGTTGACAAAGAACTATGTAAACTGGACCCAAAGAAAAACACAGAGAGAAGACAGAATTAGTAATATTGACCTGAGAACACATCATGAGCTTGCAGTACCATTATATATGTTATTAACTGGTTCATTTAAGTATGAGGGAATTCCTCAAGACTGGAGGCATTAACTCATTATACCCATCATTATGGAAAAGGAAAACAGGCCAATCCAGAGTCATACAGACTCACACATTTCATTGCATAAGGTTATTTTTGATAAATTATTGCCAGAATTGGAAGGTTTGGGACTTGAAACTGTATATCAGCATACATATGTTGAAAACAGAATTATAACCACATGGAACATAATGTTCTATAATAATATAATGACAACTATAAATTAAACTTTATGCTGTGATGTATTATGTATAGAATTAACTTCAGCTTTTGATAGGATCATCCATAAAACACTGATCAATAAATTAGAAAAACTAGGTATTAGGTATTCCTGTAATTTTAATAGGGTGGATTGCTGCATGTTTTAGAAATAGGACATGGCAAGCTTCACACAGTAATTGGACAGGTGTAATTCTAGGCTACAGTCAGGGTGTCCGACAGGGTTCTTTTCTATGCCCATACTTGTTTAGGTTGTATCTATCAGATCTATTTTTTTTTCATCTCAGGTTTTTCAAAAGTCTGTATGTATATGACTTGAAAATGAGTAACCTGATTGCATACAGCCGGGGCATGTCTGCAAAACAACATGACTTAAAAACGTTTCAGGCACAGGAGAATAATATGCTGACAAATGCATCTAAAAATAAAACCTGTCCTGTTTGTCATCAATTTTTCTGAAGGAAAACCCAATACCAAAGGGCTCTGGCTGACTAAGTTTGCAGATCATGACAAGCTAGGAGCAGTCATTAAATCCCCAAATGGCTTAGCGATCATGCAGAAAGGTTTGCCTCAAATAAATAACTAGTGCCAAAATCATGGACTGAAACTAAATGCCAAAAATGCATTATTATATCCCAAAAAACTACCATATTGATAATATTGCCCCTAAGATTTGACCCAGTTGTTTGGGATGTGTGAACTTATATTGACAGTGACCTAACCTTTGACCAACATGTGACTATTGTAAGAAAGTCCTTCAATATTGTACAGCTTATAAACAAAGGGATTGTGTCTAAATCTAGGGATGTCATTGCCCCCTTTACTCAGCCCTCATTATGCCAGATTTCAGTTTAATGCCCCCTATGGTATGTATCTGTCCACACACATGCAACAATTAAAATGCCCACAGAGATATCTTACTAAAAGGATACAAGGCCTGAACACCACATCCTACATAGACCAATCCAAAGCCATGTCACTATACTCAGTATCCTACAGACTGTTAAGAGTGACCTAGTATACAAGACATCCTCTGACCTATTACTGATGGACTTACTGCATGTGAAATGTCATCAGAATTACTTGGTCTAGAGATCTAAATCTCATCTGTAACATCAACAGAATGGGTTGGAGGGACAGGTATATCACACAGAGGGTATCACTGCTATGGAATAGACTGCCCATCCACCTAAGATAAAGTTCATCCCTGTCCATATTTAAAGCACAACTTAGATATATGGATGGGGAACAGAAAATATACCCCAAGACTATCCCCTGTACTACTAATGGGCAAATGCAGATCCCATGCATGTGTCCCCTCAAATTATCTATGGTATGATCCCAGTTATTCTCATCATGAATAATGTATAATTATCAACCATGGGATGGGTAAGTAAGGCCAATCTGTAGCCAAAAGGGATAGGTTATTTTGATCACAAAAAGGGAAATTGGCTAGACTTAAAATGGCTCACAAGGGCAACAAGACTTGTATTTACTTATGTGACAGGTGGGAGACATAGACTGAAGGGTGAATATTTATTACAGTACTCAATGATTGAAACTATAGATTCATTTAGGGACCTGGGTATATGGGTGGATCCAGCTTTGCATTAGCATTTCACCCAATTGGCCAGTGATAACTATAAAACTATATGCTATATAGAAAGATTTATAAAGTCTAGACAATCAGAAGTTATGAAATTATTGTTTGCAAGTTACATTAGACTCAAACTAGAATATGGATTAACTATATGGAACCTTATAAGAAAACACACTAGTAAACTGGAAAACATGTGAAAGAGTAAAATATCTGAACATGTACAGTATCTCATACAGATATTTAAGGAAGGCATTTTCAGGGATGTGATGATATGGTCTAATGCCACCATAGCTAGCTGGAGTTTTGCAAAGAATGTGCTTGTGCTACAAATGTATTCATCACGAAGGGCTTTTCATCCAGAAAAAAGGAGGTCATTGTCCCACTGTACTCATCCCTCATTAGACCCATTATAGAATACAATGCCCCATTTGGTATGTACCTCTCAAGACATCTGCAACAACTGGAAAGGCCTCAGAAATACCTCACTAAAAGAATCACAGGCCTAAAGCAGATGCCCTACGCTGACCGCCTTAAAAAACTCCAGCTATACTGTGTCGCATATTGTCTACTCAGAGGCGATCTCTGCTTAACATACAAGGCCATGTCAAACCCAGATCTGTTGGACATGCTACACTTAAACAAAACCCAATCCCTCAGAGCTACACGCTCCAGGGATCTAAACCTTGTCATCACAATAAACAAAACATGCTGGAGGGATAGGTTCCTGACCCAGAGACTCCCCAGACTCTGGAATAGATTGCCCATACATGTCAAGCAGAGTGCCTCTTTGGACCTCTTCAAGAGGAACCTTGACGATTGGATGGGAAAAAGGAAATTCACCCCAGGGGTCCAGGAAAGTAAATAATGTGGGAAGAAATAGCCAGGGAATTGTTATGGCTAGGCTTGTATAGGCCCTAGGGCTGATAGCCTAGTACCAACCTATGAACCTATGAACCTATGACTGTATGGCATTTGAAAATCAAAATATGTTTGTAAATTTGCTAGTATTAAAAATGTATCATAGTGAGTTTCCATAGCAGAGGTTAACCAGCTAGCTTACTTTAAGAAAAATAAAGGAAATGTAAATGAGCTGTTAAACTATTAAAATGGCATCCTACTGTACTGAATGGAACTAGAGTCAGTAGGTCTGGGAGAGGCCATTGTTTAATGGTCTCTGTTAAAAAGAGGAGAAGTACTGTAATTGTTTTATGTCTCCAGTGCACTGCCATAAACATTTAGATGTGTGTTGTAGCCATCTATTCTAAACTCCTGTCTCAGCTTCAAAGGAGATAGTGTGAGAATCTAGAATCAGGTGACCAGATGAGGTCATTCTGTCAGCTATTTTATTTATTTATTATTTATTTATTTGCAGTTGTTTAACCAGGATAGTCCATTGGGCCTAATGAACCCATTTTCAATGGAGTCCTGGGAAGAAAAGCTCCTAAATACATATTACACAAAGATTAATATACACACAGATTGCATGTAGATTACAGAGGTAAACAAACTATGCTTAATATACACACACACAGACTGCAGGTTCATTACAGAGGTAAACAGACTGATGAAAAGTATTTCAATCAAAGGAAATGATATCAATTTTTTTTTTTTTTTTTTTTTTTTCCAGTTGGAATGAGGATAGGTAGTTAGATGGAGTAGGATCGGGAGTTACTAGGTACTAGAGGCAGGCAAGAATTTGTTATCTGGAATTTGAGAAAGGAAGGGAGAGGGTGAATGAAGTAGAGTGTTGGTTATGAGGGATGGGAGCAGGAGCATTCCCATGTGGAAGTTAGATGAGAGTGGAGTGATTTTTTAAAGGATTGGAGGCTAGTAGTGGTACGAATGGAGGGGGGAAGGGAGTTCCATAAGCGAGTTAAAGAGTGTGACAGGAGGTATTGTCCTGGGGGGTGGAGTGGTCGGTAAACTTCTATAAGGTTTTGATTATTAGATCTGAGAATTCTTTGTGTGTGGTGCATTTTAAAGGTAGTGGTGAGGGAAGGACAGAGGGAAGGCTGGAAGATGAGTTTATGGGCATAGGTGAGCTGAATGTAGGATAGGTATTTTGGTAGTTCTAGTCAGTTTAGTTTGTGGAGAGATTCACAGTGATGTGTTCTCCTCATTCATCAACCCCTCAAAGTACTCTTTCCATCTTATCTTGAAAAATTTAGATATTAATGTTACAGGGAGACTTGGTGGTGGAATGAGGAAGTACAGAAGAGTATACAGGCAAAGAGGTTGGCAAAGAAGAAGTGGGATTGTCAGAGAGATGAAGAAAGTAGACAGAAGTATAAGGAGATGAGGTGCATGGCAAAGAGAGAGGTGGCAAAGGCTAAGGATAAAGCATATCTATCTATATCATCTGTATATATCTACCCCCTGGAAATAACTCTACTACCATAGAAAATATCCTCAGTTGGGCCTCATCCACCTACCCACAAGAAATCATAATACTAGGGGACCTCAACTTAGACTGGTCCTCAATATCCACTAAAAACCCAGCATCTCATATTAATCTCCACGGCTTCACTCAAACAATTAACACCACTACTAGGATTAACAAAACTAATAACAAAGAAAGTATTCTTGATTGGATTTTGGTAAACAAACCTCTAGTTAAATATCAGTCTGGAACGCTACCTGATGACATTAGTGACCACAACCTAACCTATATTATAAGACAAAAAAATACCTCTAACTACTCTCCTTTATATAGGACCCTACGTAACCTCAAAAGCTTTAACCCTACCCAATTTAAAACTGAACTAAAGGCTTGTAACTGGAACCCACTAAAAACACTTCCTCTGCAAGAAGCTGTTAATTACTTTAACAACACATTCCTAACTATTCTAGATTATCATGCACCAAAACGTTCTATTAGAATTAAGGCTAAGCCAGCCCCCTGGCTAACAAAAGAGACTAGACAAAAAATGTCACTTAGAAACAAATCTTGGTTAAAATGGCGAATTAGCAAATCTCCCATAGACCAACAGACTTTCAGGCATCTGAGATACAATACCAAAAAAGCAATCCTCTCTGACAAAAGGAACTATTATAGCAATCTTCAGCAAGTGAATCACAATAACCCTCAAAAATTCTGGTCAACCCTAAATAGACTTCTTCACCCTGGACAGACTACCACCCCCCCCCCCTTCTGGGTCTGATAAAATTTCTCCCCTTGATACTGCCAACACTTTCAACTCATTTTTCATTAATACTATTAATTCCTTGGCCTCCCATCTCTCCTGTGACAATACTAGCATCCATGACCATGCATCCTCCAAACTACCGACCTTTAGGCTTCAACCCATCTCCACTACCTTTATACAGAGATGCATTCTCAAACTTAAACCTTGCACCCCCTCAGCTGACCAGCTTCCTTCTGAATTCCTTCAAAAAGCAGCCTCTGAAATAGCTTATCCCATATCAATTCTCATTAATAGGACCATAAATGAAGAAACCATCCCTGATGTATGGAAGGAGGAAACTCCTTTGAACATTCTAACTACAGGCCCATAGCCCTATTGTCCCCACTCGCTAAAATAATGGAAAAATGTGTCCACCATCAGTTAATGAATCACCTTATACAAAATAAAATTCTGACAAACTGTCAACATGGCTTTAGGCCCTATCATAGCACAACTACTGCTCTGCTCTCATTTACAGATATTATTAACAATAATCGCAACAATAATATCCTGTCTTCTGCTCTCTTCATTGACCTGTCCAAAGCCTTTGACATGGTTAACCACTCTCTCCTATTAAAGATTCTCGAATCTCTTTCCTTAGGACCTGAGGCTATCCACTGGTTCAGTTCATATCTCACTAACAGGAAACAGGCTGTCCTCTGGGATAACAAACTCTCATCTCTTCTACCAATCTCACTTGGAGTCCCCCAAGGCTCTATTCTTGGACCACTTCTTTTCTCCCTCTTTATAAATGACTTACAATTAGCCATTCCACAGGCTACTTGCATTCAATATGCTGATGACTCCACACTTATTTGCTCTGCTAAATCCATTTCTGAACTTCAAACTAACACTCAAGCTGTATTTTCTAAAGTCGAAACTTGGTTCCTAAAACGCTGTCTACTCCTAAAGCAAAAAGACCAATCTACTACTCTTTAAACCTACTACCAGATCCCCTACATTTGACTTCTCCATTGTGTCAAATAATGGAACCATTATATCACCTGACTCTACTACCAAATTGCTAGGTGTCACGATTGATAACAATCTCTCCTTCGACTTTCATATCAATAATACCATTAAATCTGTAAACAGGAAACTTGGCTCTCTATTTAGAATCAAAACTTTTTTAACCTTCCCAGCAAAAGTGAATCTTGCCCACTCACATCTTATTTCCACACTTCTCTATGCCTCACATATCTACACCAATCTCAAGAAAAACAACCTGTCTAAACTGTCTACCACTTACAATAACATAGCTAGATTTGTTACTGGAAAACAATTTAGAACCCACCATTGTCAGAATCTGCAACAACTTAACTGGCTTGAACTGACAAACATGTTGCTTCTATCCCAACTTATGTTTGTCCAAAGAGCCTTTTACCAACCTCTTAATACACCTGCTCTTTCTAACCTCTTAAGCCCCTACTCAAACCTGAACTCACTCCGCTCTTCTAGCAAACTGCTAGTTACCTTAACCAAATCTAATAACCTTGCTGGTGATTCCCTTTTCTCAAATGCCGTTGGGAAACACTGGAATAAACTTCCTCCCGAACTTACTTCAATTGCATCTACTGCTCTGTTTAAACAAAAACTAAGAGTCCACCTTAAAAACCACTGGATATGTTCCTGCTCTAAGCCTGATTAAAATTTTCTTGGTTCTTTCTCCTCCTCATGGCTATTTGTCTCTCTCTTTCTGGCAATACATATCTCTTCTAATCTGTACCTTCTTGCGATTATTGCTCTCTCTTTTCCTTGGTTTCATGCTTTCTCTAATTGATTCCAAAGATGAAATTATGTTGAACATGTGGTTTATACCTTTAAAATATAATTAATCTTTCTTGTCTTGAGTGAAAGACCTACCTCTTTTTTAATCTGTTGTTAATCTGTTATTTTGTATTTTTTGTTTTGTTGTATCCGTCCTGTCTACATGTGGAGCTTTTCTCCCCGGGCCTCTACTGAAAATGGAAATATATCCAGTTAGACTAGCCCGGTTAACAAATGTAAAATAAAATAAAATAAAATAAATAAATATGAAGAGTTGTATGAAAGGTTGGACACTAAGGAGGGAGCAAAGGACCTGTACTGATTGGCTAGACAGAGGGACCGAGCTAGGAAAGATCTGCAGCAGGTAAAAGTGATAAAGGATAATGAGGGAAACATACTCACAAGCGAGGAGAGTGTGTTGAGGAGATGGAAAGAGTACTTTGAGGGGTTGATGAATGAAGAGAATGAGAGGGAGAGAAGGTTGGATGATGTAGGGATAGTGAATCATGAAGTGCAATGGATTAGCAAGGAGGAAGTAAGGATAGCTATGAAGAGGATGAAGAATGGAAAGGCTGTTGGTCCAGATAACATACCTGTGGAAGCATGGAGGTGTTTATGTGAAATAGCAGTGGAGCTTTTAACCAGATTGTTTAATGAAATCTTAGAAAGTGAGAGGATGCCTGAGGAATGGTGAAAAAGTGTTTTGGTACCGATTTTTAAGAATAAGGGTGATGTGCAGAGCTGTAGTAACTACAGATGGATTAAATTGATCAGTCACAGCATGAAGTTATGGGAAAGAGTAGTGGAAGCTAGGTTAAGAAGGGATGTGATGATTAGTGAACTGCAGTATGGTTTCATGCCGGGAAAGAGCACTACAGATGCGATGTTTGCTCTGAGAGTGTTGATGGAGAAGTACAGAGAATGTCAGAAGGAGTTACATTGTGTTTTTGAAGACTTAGAGAAAGCATATGACAGGGTGCATAGAGAGGAGTAGTGGTATTGTATGAGGAAGTCAGGAGTGTCAGAGAAGTATGTAAGAGTGGTACAGGATATGCACGAGGGTAGTGTGACACCAGTGAGGTCTGCGGTGGGAGTGACGGATGCGTTTAAAGTGGAGATGGGGTTACATCAAGGATCAGCTCTGAGCCCTTTCTTATTTGCAATGGTGATGGACAGGTTGACAGACGAGATCAGACAGGAGTCCCCATGGACTATGATGTTTGCAGATGACATTGTGATCTGTAGTGAGAGTAGGGAACAAGTGGAGGACACCCTGGAGAGATGGAGATATGCTCTAGAGAAAAGAAGAATGAAGGTCAGCAGGACTAAGGCAGAATATATGTGTGTGAATGAGAGGGAAGATAGAGGAATGGTGAGGATGCAAGGAGTAGATGTGGCAAAGGTGAATGAGTTTAAATACTTGGGGCCAATAGTTCAGAGTAACAGTGATTGTGGAAGAGAGGTGAAGAAGAGAGTACAGACAGGATGAAGTAGGTGGAGAAGAGTGTCAGGAGTGATTTGTGACAGACGAGTACCTGTAAGAGTGAAAAGGAAGGTCTACAAGAGGGTAGTGAGACCAGCTATGTTATATGGGTTGGAGACGGTGGCATTGACAAAAAGGCAGGAGTTTGAGCTGGATGTGGCAGAGTTAAAGATGTTAAGATTTGCACTGGGTGTGACGAGGGTGGACAGGATTAGGAATAAGTATATTAGAGGGTCAGCCCAGGTTGTAAGGTTTGGAGACAAAGCCAGAGAGGCAAGATTATGGTGGTTTGGACATGTGCTGAGGAGGGATGCTGAGTATATTGGGAAAAAAGATGCTAAGGATGAAGCTACCAGGTAACAGGAAAAGAGGAAGGTCTAAGATAAGGTTTATAGATGTGGTGAGAGAGGACATGCAGGTGGTTAGTGTGACAGAGCAAGATGCAGAGGACAGGAAGAAATGGAAACAGGTGATCAGCTGTGGTGACCCCTAATGGGAACAGCCAAAAGAGGATGATGAATGTTGCAGGGAGTAATCTCTAAGTATTGAGTATTGTGTCTAAGCCTGAAAACAAGAAAGAACATTCATGACATCATCTGCCTTACTCTATTAAGTAGAGAATAGCAATTCTCCTAGATTCAGTGAGGAAAATACAGTGAAGACTAGTTTAGATAATTGTTTTTCTTTATTTTTCTGAGTCTGTCCATCAATGTTATTTTCAATATTTCTTGTGATTTGAACTTTGTGGTTTACTTTAAATATATATTCAGTATTTTCATGTTCTTTTATTATTTATTATTAAATATATTTAACACTTTTATTGTGACTAGTCCTTGTAGAAAGTATTTAACCTTTGAGAGTGCTTATATTTATTTGGTGACATTGTGTGGGTCACTCCTAAAGGCATAGCTGTCTTGGTCAAATACTACCATTTATATTAGTATTAATATTACACAGTATAATTGGACACTCTTTGTTAAGGGCCTCAGAGTGGCTGGTTTTGGAGTGTTTGGTGACAGTGATAGCTACCTCATACTCTGGGCATAAGGGGGTACAGCAGGTAAATCTGTGCCAGCCTTTCCCAGGTGTAGGTGTCTGTGTGTGTGTGTGTGTGTGTGTGTGTGTGTGTGTGTGTGTGTGTGTGTGTGTGTGTGTGTGTGTGTGTGTGTGTGTGTGTGTGTCATCTACTTGGAGCAGGGACACAAGCCACTGGTCACAGAGAGGGTGCTGGAGGACTTGGCTTGGACACTTGGCTGAAGACCTAATGCTACAGGTGTACCAGTGGGGAGTCTTATTGGGGCCCAGGAGGGAAACAGATATAAAGAAATCCAGACCCCAGGCTGACTACATTCCCTGTGTGCTCTTAAGGGAAATTGTACTTGGTACCGAGAGCTGCATCTGGAAATACTGTGTGTATCCATTTGCATTCCAAGTGAACATCCCACTCCTATGTCAGTGTGGAGGATTCAAGCTCCTTGATTACTGGCCAAGTCAGGGAACCTCACATATTGGTAAGGAGTGGTGCAGATACTGAATTTCTGTAGCCTGTAAGCAGTTGTCACTAAAGAAGCTGTTTGTACTCTAAGCAGCCACAAAGTAGACATTCAGAGTTTAATATCACAATAGTTTTATCTAGTTACTTTTTCTTAACTTAGTTTAGTCAGAGAGTGCAGGCAAACATGTCAACAGATGATTACGGCAATCTGACAAGGAACCAGTTGGCTGAGATGTACCAAGCCAAATGATTGGTACATGCCATCCTGACTAAAGAGGAAATCATTGCAGCCTTAATCATAGCTGCAGCACAGACCAGTAACCAGGAAGACAACTGGTTCTAGCACTAGGAATATACAGCTCTCATAAACAAGACAGTTCACCTTTTCTTCAGAGGATTTAAAAATCTGCCTGGAGTTAGAGACTTCAACTGGAGGCCAAATATATGGAATTAGAATCAACAGAGAGACTGTAGCAGGCAAAACAGATGGAATTAGAATCAGCAGAGAGGATGAGACATCTGGAGGCTGAAGAGAGTGAAAGACAAGAGGTAACATGAAAAGGAAATGCTGACTGTTTGCCAAGGTAATGGAGGTAATGGGGAAGGGAGTAACCATAGCCCAGAAACAATAAAGGTCAGTAAACATCTTCCTCAGTGCCAAGAAGATGATCATTTTGATAGTTTTTTTCATATATTTGAAAGCGTATGTAAACAGTATAATGTTCACTGAGAGCTGTGGGTACAGTTCCTCACCCTCTTACTCCATGGTAAAGCTATAACTGTTGTTTCCAAATTGTCTGACACTGATTGTTTAGATTATGAGAAAGCTAAAATCTGTTTATTAGAATGTTTTAAGTTAACTCCCGAAGCATACAGGAAAACATTTTGTGAACATAGACGCAAGGCAGATGAAAGTGTATGTGATTATATTGATGATCTGACCACTTATTTTCATAGGTTGGTAATTAGGTGCCAGGTCACCTCTTTTGAAAAGCTGGCAGACTTTTTGGTGAGGGAAACAAGCCATTAGCACTTTGCCTGAGGATATGAGAATCTTGTTGGCAAACAAGCAATGCATCTCTGCAGATGAGCTGGGAGTAAAAAAAAGGGGATATCTATTAGCAAGCAGGGTGTCACTGCTCAGGAAGGGTATACCCAGTGCTGCACATGGATATAAGGGAACTGATGGGGGGGCAGCGTAAATCTCCTCAACAGAGTCCACCAGTAACAGGGGAAGCCACTAGTAATTGTTTCATGTTTCCAGAACACTGCCATAAACATTTAGATGTAGATTGTAGCCATCTATGCTAAACTACTGTCTCGGCTTCAAAGGGGAATAGTGTGACAACCTTGAGTCAGGTGAGCAGATGAGGTCATTCTGCAAGCCATCTTGGAACTTTTAGATATTACAGGGAGTAATCTCTGAGTATTGAGTATTCTATCTTGGGTCTCACAACAAGAAAGACCGCTCACCATGTTATCTGCCTTGCTCTATTAACATAGTGGAAAATAGTAATTCTCCTAGATTCAGCCAGGAAAATATAGTGAAGCTTAGTTTAGATATGTTTTTTCTTTCTTGTCTGAGTCTGTCCATCAATGTTATTTTCAATATTTACTGTGATTTGAACTCTGTGGTTTACTGTAAATATATATTCAGTATTTCCATGTTCTTTTATTATTTATTATTAAATATACTTAAAACTTTTATTGTGGCTGGTCCTTGTAGAAAGTATTTAACCATTGAGAGTGCTTGTACTTATTTGGTGACATGTACTTATTTGGTGACACTGTGTGAGACACTCCTGAATGCCTAGCTGTCTTGATCAACTACTACCATTTCTATTATTATTAATATTACACAGTATAATTGGATGCTCTTGGTTAATGGCATCAGAGTGGCTGATTTTGGAGTGTCTTGTGACAGTGATAATTACATTATACTCTGGGCATAAAGGGGCACAGCAGGTAAATATGTGCCAGCCTTTCTCGGATACAACATCTGTGTGAAAAATCAAATCTCACAGTATGTGTGTCAGCTACTTGAAGCAGGGACACAAAGCATTGATAACAAATAGAGTGCTGGAGAACTTGGCTTGGACACTCAGCTGAGGACCTAACCCTATAGCTGTAGCAGTGGCGAGTTTTACTGGGGCCCTGGAGAGAGACAGATATAAAGAAATCCAGACACCAGCCCGACTGCATTCCCTGTGTGCTCTTAAGCAAAATTGTACTTGGTACAGAGAACTGCATTTGGAAATACTATGTCTATCCATTTGTATTCCAAGTGAACATCCCTCTCCAGTGTCAGTGGTGAGGTTTCAGGCTCCCTGATCGCTGGCCCAGTGAAGGAATGTCACAAGGAATATAGAGCATTTAGAGACAATTACCTCTAGGAATGATTGAAGTTATCAAAGAGTAGTAGAGAAATATCAGAAAACCTAGGTAGAAGATTATATAGGAATGGGAAATGTACTCATTTATTCCCTGAGAAAGTAGCTGATGCATGGAATACATTGCTAAAGTATATTAAAGCAAATATTAATTTAGATATTTTTAAAAACAACTTGGACACATTATGTGAATGACTGTTTTGGTATATTGGTAGGCTAGAAGGGCATTGTAGATCAGAGTGTATGTGCTGTATCTTTAAGAAGCATATCAAGGACTGAACATGCACATATAAATACCAGGCACATGCGATTACCAGTGCCATTTTGAGAGTGCAGCCAGAGAGTAAGCATGTATGATTGCAGTAGTTAGTTTGTATATAAGCTACTTAAGTTAAAGTCAGTAAACTTCTATTGTGATATGTTTGAATATAATAAAGCTGCTTGAACAGAACCCATGAAGACTCTTCTATTGCATCCAAAGTAGGAAAGTGACATGGTGTTGAACTGAGATTCCAGAGAATGATGATCGGAGCCATGAGGTGCAGAGATGACAGTGAAGGTAGACCAAGACAAATAAGCATGAAAAAGAGCCAGAAAAGTATCAAAGGTAATGAGAATTCATACGAACTGCTTATTTTATAAAAAAGATAAAACGGAGCATTACAAGGGCACAAATCACATTATTAAACAAGCGGGAGACACAAAGGTTTATTAACTGATGGAAATGTTTAAGATTAAGATATTTGATAAAACAATTATCAGAAAAGCAACATAAGTATGTTCAAAGCAAAATGAGTGTGTTTGAGGCAAAACAGGTATGTTTAGAGTAAAGCAAGCACAAGAAAAGTACAATGGGAATGAAAAGAGATTAAACGAGCAAAACAAATATAATAAGGGCAAAAAGGGGCACATTAAGTGTAAATAAAGCAAGGCAGCTGCATGTTTTTTGGCAAAGTGCTGTGTTTTGGCATAACTATAACTTTGTATTGTATCAAGGGCTTAACTAGAGTTATTTGAAGTATCTCAAAGTGTGTAAAAGTGCTTACAGTGTGTGCTTATTACTCTGCATGTATTCTGAAGAGTTTATTTGTCTGCAAAGTGCAACTATTTTGAGAACTGCAGTCAAAGTATAGCCATTTCAAAAAGTTTCTTTTGCTGGGTGTGTCTATTCACAAAGTGCCACCATTACAGTGTTTCTTGGACTGTAAAGAATTGCCTAGTGAGGTACTGCCATTTTGGAAAAATTTCAATGTGCTGTATGTGCTGTTTATTTGGAAAGAGCAATTACTTTGAAATGTTGCTGATTCTTAGCTTCTTTTGCCCAGTTCACTCATAAAGTTCAGTTATACAGAAGCTTGTTGTGCTATTGAGCAAAGTTACAAATGCTGCCCCAAGTTTCTGGCATATGTGTATGTGTAAGTGTTCATGCTTATTTGCAAAACCCTTCACTGGTGTGTGTTAATATGGCAGATGGATTTCAAAAGCCTTTATTTACTACTTGTATTTGATCATAATATTGCAGACAGTTGGAGAATATTTGAGCAAGAGTACAATATTTTTATACAAGCAGCTTATTTAGATAAAGATGTATGCACAAGGGCATTCATTTTGCTAAACCTAGCTGGGTCAGAGGCCATTGAAAGAGAGTATTCATTTGAGTATGCACAAGGAGTATATGACAGAGAAGGTGAAAATTGTCATATTGTTGCACAGGCTGAATAAAGGTAAGACCCCAGGTGTTTGAAGTGAAAATTCAGAGAAATGTGTAACTCCAGACAGATATTACATTAGAGAGGAATTTGTTTTACATCAGAGATCAGAAACCAAGGGAAACTTTTGCAGCTTGTATAACTGACCTGAGAAACAAAGCCAAAAGGTGTTGGTTTGGTGACTTAAAAGATGAGTTAAAAACCACAGGCTCGTGTGTGGTATTAATAGCTCTGCTGTGAGAAGGATTTTGCTTCATGACAATGATTTAACATTGAGTAAAGCTATTGAGATTTGTCAAATTCATGAAGTTACAGAAAAACACACAAGTATGCTTACAAGTGACAAGATTATGATTTCATTAGGTTCCAGAGCAAATGTAGATAGCATGCAACATGTGGCAAACAGAAGTAGGCTTAAGCACATGGTAGCCACAGCCGCTGCTGGTTCATCAGAGAAACCTCATAGTTTTAAGTGTTAAAACCAGTTCAGCTAAAGGAGCATGCTCAGTGCAGTACAAACAATAATTAGCAAAACCCAAGTCTAGCTTTATTGTTAACTGTCCCAACTGTGGTGCTAATCATGAGTCTAGAAGAGAGAAATGCTTAGCTTTGGTCAGCAATGTCACAAGTGTAAAAAATGGAACCATTTTCAAAAGTTCTGTAATTGTAAAGAAGGGTCGCACAAAAAAGCAAATTGATCAAGTAGACTGCAAGTCCACTTTCTATGTAGATGGTGTATCAATAATTGGTGAAAGAGTTGATGCAGTGAATTTATTGGCAAAGAGCAGAGTGTTTTGTACAGTCTGGATCAATGGTAAATCCACAGAGCTTAAAGTAGACACTGTTTCAAAGTGTAATGTTATGTCAGGAGACACATTTGCTAGAGTGAGAACTAATGATTAACTCAATGTGGCTAATAATGCAAAACTTGTTGTTTATGGAGGTGAAGAAATTCAAAGTGAAGGCTCAGTGATGCTTTCATGTTATTTGGCTAAGAACTGTTACAGCTTGTTATTCTTTGTAGTCCGAAGACCATTACGGTCATTACTGGGTCTCAAAGACAGTTTGAGAATGAATCTTCCTTCTTTTAGCAAAAAGGTTCATCATACAAGTGAATATCCTAGTTCTAATTTTTCTGAAGCCATTTTCTCAGAGTATGCTGATGTTTTCGATGGCAAGTTGAGCAAACTTCCAGTTGTGTATTCCATGAAGTTAGACCCAGAGGTCACTCCAGTGGTCAGACTAGCAAGAAAAGTTCCGATAGCTACGCAGGATAAAGTCAAAGCTCAGTTGGATAAAATGGTATAACAAGGTGTAATTTGTCCAGTTGCAGAACCAATTGAATGAATGTTGTCCATAGCAGCAGCTCATAAAAAAGGCTCAGATGAAATCAGAATATGTATTGACCCAAGAGATCTGAACAAAGCATTGAAGGGATCACATCATCCAATGTGCACAGTCAAAGAGGTTGCAGATCTAATATCGAATGCCACTGTTTTTTCTGTCTTGAATGCAAACATTTTTGATGCTTGATCACAAATCCTCATTACTAACCACTTTTGGTACCCCGTTTGGCAGATGCAGATTCCTGAGGATGCCATTTGGAATAAATTCTGCAAGTGAAGTCTTCCATCGTGCAATGGAGCAAATTGTTTTGGGGTTATCCTTGTGCCATAATAGTAGATGATTTATTGGTTGGTGGCCATGGTGAATCAGAGCATGACAGAAACCTAAAGAGAGTTCTAGACAGAGCATGTGAAGTAAACTTGAAGAGCAATGCTCTGAAGTGCTAATGCAGACTACTAGAAGTTACATATGTAGGTCATTTATTTACCATTACTGGCTTGAGACCAGACCTGACCAAGCAAACAGCTATTCTTGAGATGTCAGCACCAGATAATATTCAAGCTCTACAGCGTTTCCTAGGCACGGTCAACTATTTAGGCAAGTTTATACCAGATTTCAGTGAGTTGACAGCACATTTAAGAGAGCTGACACATAAAAATGTCATATGGTCTTGTTTAGAACAGCACCAGAAGGCATTTGAAGAACTTAAGCAGAAAATTGACGCCCCCATCTACCTTAAGGTATTATGATGTAACTCTTTCCTATGATGCTTCAAAATTTGGTCTTGGTGCAGTTATTCTTCAAGAGGGCAAACCAGTAGCCTATGCATCTGGAACACTTACTAAAACTGAGATGCAGTATGCTCAAATTGAGAACTTTTGGCAATAGTATTTGCATGTTCCAAGTTTCATGATTATATTTATGGTCGAGCTATTCAGATTGAAACTGATCACCAACCTCTAGTTACTATTCTACAGAAGCATGTGCATTCAGCTCCAGCAAGATTACAAAGAATGATGCTCAAATTGCAAAAGTAAAACTTCAAAATGGTCTTTCATAAGGCAAATTACTTTATACCTTATCCAGATCATCCAGAAATACAATGGAACAGCTTGACGCAGAGAATTTTGACTTTGATGGGATGGCAGTGCATAATTTCTCTACCGCTAGACTTGATGAGTTGAGAGGTCATACAAAAACTGATCCAGTTTTGCAAAAGCTCAATCACTACATTAATGTTGGATGGCTGTCAAAGCAATCTAGTGTATCACCTGAAGTGCAAACCTATTTTCCTTACAGAGATGAAATGTTGATGGAAGATGGCATTATTTTCAAAGGTCCTGAAATTATTGTTCCTGCTTCCTTACAATACGAATTTATCCAGATTTTGCATCATGGTTACCCAGGTAATGCATCCACTAAGAGAAGGGTGAGAGAAGTAGTATTTTGGCCTTCATTACTGAAAGACATTGATAAAGTACTTTCTTCTTGTTCAGTATGCAACAGTACTAAACCGCATTTGCAAAGAGAACCACTTCAGCTAAGTCCAGTTCCTGAACTACCTTAGTCAAGAGTAGCTACTGATATCTCCAAGTGGGACAATCAACACTACTTAGTATTGGTAGACTCTTATTCAAATTGCTATGTTATTGACTTACTTCCTGATTTAACATCCACTACTGTTATTACTAAGTTGAAATGTCATTTCTCAGTCCATAGTAATCCAAACAAAGTTATTTCTGACAATGATACTCAATTTAATAGTCAGTTATTTCAGAAATTTACAAGAGAATGGGACTTAGTACATGTTACTAGCAATCCTGAATATCCACAGTCAAATGGGCTAGCTGAACGTGCAGTGCAGAGTACAAAGCAATTACCTGAAAGGTAACAAGGTGTGACAATACTGATGTCTTTTGCAATTTACTTAATCTCAGAAACATAGCCCATGACAATATATTTGGCTGACCTGCTCAAATACTTCTATCCAGGCAAACCAGAACAATGCTACCTATTAGTTCCATTTTATTGAGGCCTAAAGCTAAGAACAACAGAACCATCAAGGCTGAAGTATTCAAGAAGCATTCTATCCAGAAGTCCAGTTATGATAAATGTATTTATTTATTTATTTATTTATTTATTTATTTATTTATTTATTTATTTCCAGTTTGATGACCAGGGAAGTCCACTGGGCTCAAGGAGCCCATTTTCAGTGGAGACCCGGGGAGAAAAGCTCCATATTACATAGCAAAAATAGTACAATTAAGCAAATTGTAATATTATATAGTAAAACTAAGCAAAGTATAACAGCAAAATAGAACAGACATTACATACTTAAATGATGACAGATTAGAGAACAAGTAGTACATAGTTTAAGTTGTACGGAGGTTGTAAATCATCTGTGAATGGTATCAAAACTAACATTTGTAAGATGGCAGTAAATAATATTAATCCCCAGAAAAGGGGAGAATAAAGATGGAAGGGGCATTATGTACAATGACTGTATTCATGTAATAAGCAGGTGAGGTAGGTACAGTGCAATTGCATTTCCAATTATGGAGAGGTAGGAATGGAGCTGGGTTTTGAAATGTTCAAAGTTTTCAGAAATTCTTAGAGAAGGAGGGAGAGAATTCAATTTTTTGGCTAAGGAAAAGGATTGGCGAAGCTGACCAGCGGGACGATTTGGTTTGTATACAGTAATTCGATTTTGGTGGGCAGATCTTGAGTTCTGTGTGGGGTGTATGATGGTAAGATGTTTGTTAGTGCTGGGCATTTAGTTTGTTTAAAAATTAGCTTGTGGGCTGTAGTGAGTTGGAGGTAGTCAAGGTAGTTGGGAAGCTCTAGCCAGTTCAGCAGGTGGAGAGATATACAGTGGTGGGCGGAGTATTTGGATTTGGTGGTGAATTTTGAGATTTTATTGTAACAGATTTCCAGTATGGAAGAAATAGAGGAAGACAGGTTGGTTAGTAGGGGAGCACCATACAATAGTGATGGTAGTAAGTAGGTAGTGGCAAGTGCCTGTCTTGTAGAAGGGGAGAGAAAGTGGGAGTTTCTGTACAGCATGCCAAGTTTCTGATGTGTTTTCTTAATATTTAGCTGAATATGAGTATCGAATTGTAGGTGTTCATCAATAGTAACCCCAAGAAGTTTAGCAAAAGGAACAACTTCTATAGTGGAGTTGGCATGGCTGATGATATTGAAAGAGGTTTTGTTGAGAGGGAGAGATTTTGAGGGAGAGAATAGTAGAATTTTAGATTTGTTGGCATTCAGAGAGAGGTGATTTTGAAGCATCCAGTTCTCAGTAGTTGAGAAGGCAGTTTGAGTTTTTGTTTGGAGCTTGGGGAGGTTAGAAGCAGAGCAGACTAAAGTTGAGTTGTCTGCATATTGTACTATCTAAGTGTTAGGAATGGCTGCATGGAAATCATTACTAAATATATTAAAGAGCATTGGGCCGAGTATGGATCTCTGGGGTAGGAGGGAAGGCTGAGGTGCCAGTTTTCCATTTCATGGACTGAGATCTGTCAGAAAGGAGCTGCTGAACCAGGTAAGGGTGTTTTGATAGAGATTAAGGTTATAAAGGTGGTTTAAGAGGTGGGAGACTGTGTCAAAAGCCTTGGAGAGGTCAAAAAGAACTGTGGATACAAGTTCTCCAGAGTCACGAGCGTGGTTTACTATGTCCAGGAAAGAGAGAAAAGCAGTTATTGTGCTATGGCCAGGATGGAAGCTATGTTGTGTAGGGGTGAGGAGTTGGTTATTGGTAAGGAAAGGCATGAGCTGGAGGTGGATGCATTTCTCAAGAATTTTTGAAATGGAGGAGAGAATGGCTATTGGGTCGAAAGTTAGAGATGTTATTATTTTTTCCTCCTTTGTGGAGGGGTAAGATAAAGGCTGCATGCCACAATTTGGGGACATACAATTCATGTATGGATCTATTAATGAGAATGCTAATAGGGATGATAATACCATCTGCTGCAAGTTTTAGAAAGAGTGAGGGGATATTGTCAGGGGCATTGGAGCATGGCTTAAGCTCAGAGAGAAGTGTTTTTATGTATGAGGTGGAGATGGGTTTGAGATGAAATATGGGAGGAGTGTTAGGGATGGAAGGTTGGGTAGAGGGTTTGAGTTGGGGGAGGGGTTGTGGTTTGGGAAGGTCTTGGTGAGTTCTGTTACGGAGTTAGTAAAGAAGGAATTGAATAGTGTGGCTATTTCTGGGTCAGATTTACTAGTGTCAGGGCAAGGATTGTTTTTGGTACCTGGGTTGAGAAGAGAGTTGATGGAGTTCCAGAATTGTTTGGGATTTTTGGAATGATTAGACTGGAGTTTAGTATAGTAAGACTTTTTATCTTGCATAATTTGTTTTTTTGGCTAGGTTGCAGAGTTGCTTATATTTAAGAAGGGTGTCAGGGTGCTTATTGTGATGGTAAAGTTTCCAGGTCTTGTCTCTTTGTTGCATAAGTGTTTTGGTATCTTTAGTTAGCCATGGGGTGGAATTGGGTTTTATACGTTTTATTCTTGGTGGGGTTTGGGAGTTTAGGGTATCTAAGAAGGTTGAGTTGAAGAGTTCAACAGCATCGTCTAGGGGGAGAGTTTTTAGATTGTCCCAGTTTGTTAGTTTGAGAGAATTTGAGAAAGTTGTGGGGTTAAAGTTTGCAAGGTTTCGTGTATGGATATATTGGTGTAGGTGAGGAGTGGAGGAGGTTGCTCTATGGATGAAGGCTGGCAAGTGGTCACTAATGGAGCCTGGTAAGATGCCTGTGTGTGAGATTTTATTTGGGTGAGAGACTAGGATCCAGTCAAGTGTGGAGTTGTTCCCATCCCAGAGTGTGTTTCAACCTCTACTTCCATTCCTGAGGATGTTCCAAATACTCCTAAGGTTGAACATTCTGTAGTGAAAGCTCCAGTTGCTAAACCTAATTCCCAGTTTTGTGTCACACAATATGGTGGAATTTCCAGGCCAGTGTGAAATGCACAGCAACATGGACATAACTGTATATATGTACCTAGTCTTGTATAATTGCATGACAAAGAGCTACTTGTATTATCTGCATGCCAAATAGATTCGTAACCTTGCATTATCTATTTCTCAAAGAGGGAGGAGGTAGATCAGAGTGCAAGTGCTGTATCTTTAAGAAGCATCTCAAGGACTGAACATGCACATATAAATTCCAGGCACGTGCTAGTCCCAGTGCCATTTTGAAAATGCAGCCAGAGAGTAAGCATGTATGACTGCAGTAGTTAGTTTGTATATGTTACTTAATTTAAAGTCAGTAAACCTCTTTTGTGATGTGTTTGTATATAATAAAGCTGCTTGAACAGAATCCATGAAGACTCTTTTATTGTATCCAAAGTAGAAGCGCGACAGGCATTATTTCCCATTCCTGAAATATTTTAATGTATGCATATATGTAACATAACCACCACATAGAAAATAATGAATTGGATCAAGAGCTTTCAGAACCCAGTGCGAAAGCAAACAGATCTTCAGGGCATCTTGCAGGATCCTGATAATCACTTCCTTCACAGCCAAAATATATCTATCTCTTCCTTCTCTTTAACCTGAAATACCGCCAGTTCAAATAGCACTGAAGCAAATTCATTGATTTAGACTTGTAATTATGTTATATATTATATTCTAAATTATGCATTGCAGTAGGAGACTTGTTTGTTACCAGATGTCTCTACAACTTCTTCTAGAGAGACTGTACAAGACACCCAAATCAGAAATATCATAGGAATAGCATTCATTTAGAACAGAAAGAAAAGAGTATCCTATGCAATAAAAGTGATGTAGTACGTTTTCCTTTGATACTTTCTGTGATTCTGTCATAGACTTCAAGAACGAGCCAAGCCATCATATCATGGACAATTAAAAGCACAGAATGTTCTCAACCCTGAATTCAATTACTGTTGTCAAGCTAACAAATGTCCAATCTAATCCCATATCTGATCCATGGACAACTGCCTCACCTTAAGAGGCAGCCAAAAAGGGAGACATAATAAGGCATATTCATTCCAAATGTTAGCCACAGATAAAAATGTTTGACATCCCACTCAGTATGAAAATGAGCATCTAAACCTGAATGGGAAGTCTGAATCACCGCAGAAGATTAAACAGCAGCCATTTTTGAAACTAACTGTCTTCTCAAATATACAGAAATATATCTTTGTTTAAAAACAACCCACCAAGAGGAACAGTCAAGCTCAAAAGATGTAGAGCCATATCAGAAATCAGCAAATACTTAAACATAAAGAAATAAAAATCTGTAAATAAAATGTCTCAAATCAGTCTTTTAATACCCCCAACCTAATACCTGAAGACTGTACACGAGACTCAAATCAAAATCCCTAAGTGTTCAAAAAAAAACAAGAGCGTAGGCCCCAGATCCTAGTTCTTGCAACAAAGAGTAAAATAAATAAGTAAATAAATAAAATAAAGTATATTTCATTTTTTTTTTCAGCTGTCTTCTTCAAAATCTAAAAGATGTCTGGAAAGACAACTGTAACAGTCAACTTTTACCTTTCTCTGTAAAGTGCCACAAATACCTGAATCATCATCCCAAAGAATATTAGAAAAATAGAAACAAATTATTATTTAAACAGATTGGTCATTCACTTATTTGCTTTTGAAATAGAGTCAAGCAGCTTAGCATTAGCATGAACAAGAGTACAGACATGAACAGGAATTTATTTACTATTTATTTATTTATTTGGACATTTCTTGACTGGTTTAGTTTGACTGAGCCAAGGACCTTTTTCAGTGGAGGCCCAAGGAGAAAAGCACCACACAAGTATTACAAACATATCAAGCAGTAAATACAATGATACAGTAGGATATAAAAAAACATAAACTTAGTAATAACGTACATTATTTACACATCAGAAATTATATATGAACTTATACTACTGAATCAAGCAGTATACTCTCTGTAATTGAGGGTAAGTACATATATGAGGAATACCCTTCTAGTAGAAGTAGAACTTGGTTGGGTGTAGATTTCATTAGGCAAAGAACCAACACACCACCTCCACCAGGGTAAATACAGCAATGCCATTTAAAGCAATCCCACTGTATTTGGAAATCAAATATTCAATCCCTGAATTATTTTTCATGCAAAAAGACCTGAAAACAGCCCCCAACAATGGTTGCAATTGTTTTTTTATAAGGGGAAGTAATATGCTAAACAACAGATAAATGGGTCTATATCAGAACATCAAATTATTAAAATTGCTAATGCTCTAAAGAGCCAAAATGCCTGACCTCAAACTCATTATTGTGCCTTGCTAAATATATATTCCAACTCCAAGATCGCACTACAGTGAGGAAATGGCAAATATTTTGATCTTCACTATACTGCCATCTCAAAAAAAGCACTTTGAGGTCTGGCATTTTCACTCTTTAGAGCATTCAAGATTGTAATCATTCGATGTTCTGATATAGACCCCAGATAAATAACATCTGCCACATGAGAATGACACCAAAGTAAAATAACTGAACATTTAGCAATAAACTATTCATATTCAAATACAAGACAGAATAACTATCCCCTCCTGCCTTTAAGATGCTCATACTAAAGCTCAATTTTTTTTGTACAGTCTCACTATCTTGATAATTGAAGCTAACAATTCCCATGGAACATGACCTTCTAAATGAACAACCTGATCCTCAAATGTCAACACTCATGTTTGAAACAGGAAAAAACAAAGAATCTCAAACTCCTGTACGTGACATGCTATTACTGGAATTAGAATGCAAGATTTCTTGTTTTATAAGAGGAAAAGAACAGATGTCTCCAGGCGAAGACCACAAAAAAAAAACAACTGGCAAGAGCATTCAGTGCAGCTCTATGAAAATTTAAAAAGATCCCCCAACCACTGAAATCAAAAACAGATTCTGAATTTAAAGCGTGATTATTTGGAGGTAAAAAAGTGCAGATATCCCATCAGAGGCCTGAAAAATTAGCAAGAGTAGTCTCTACAGCTGTATGAGGTACAGAAAGATGACCAATCCACTGAAAGCAAAAACAGATTCTGATTTTAAAACCAGATTCATAGGTGAAAGAGAGTGTACACATTCTCAGCAAAGACCTGCAATGGACTAATGAAACCATTTGCCAGAGCTGTATAAGAAGCAGGAAATGACCACCCCCACAAAAAGCAGAAGCAGAAGCTTATAGATTTAAATAATGATCTGAAATGCCACAGGAACTGCACTTCTTTTGTCTCCATACATGATGATTATTTGATAATACCCCAACCTAATACCTGAAGTCCATTTTCCAAATTTTTTCAGAAGTTAAATGATCAACTAAACCACAAAAGTAACAGCATTTTCTTTTACTTGTACACAATTCTGCATGAACCATTTATGATAGACAATATTTGGAAATTTACAGGCACATTGTCTGTAACATACAGTTCAGCCCAAATCTCCTTTGCAGTAGTCCCAATAGCCCAGAGGTCAATGAACTTCACTCACTAACATAATGTTGAATGTATTTACTGTTTCAATTGTCTGGGTATTACATAAAATTATACATCAACCTTAATTAAAAATGACATATCATTGATCTCCAAACAGGAAGAAAATTCATGTTGCAATACATAAAATGATTTTTACAACTGATTAAATACTCTCATGAATTTTAATAAAAGCACCTTTGCATTACATTTATATGCTTACAATCTTTCTTTCATTTCTTGCTGTTCTTTTCCTATGAATTTTATTTAACCATATTTCCAGCTGACAAATCACATTGCTTTGAGCTGTAGTAAATAACATTTTGCATAACTTATCCATATCCCCTTTCCAGTAAATAATGTAGTTAGAACCTAATATTTTTTATCAAATTTTATTCTCTTATTGCTTCATAAGTTGTGAAAAAAATAAAATGTGTCAACATTTCTTTAGTTACTTTGACATAACTACATCACTGACTGCTATATTTTTTCCAAACTAAATAATTCAGCTTTACATTTTAAATAAATCTTTAACACACACCTACTGTCAATGGCATCCAAACTAACAGTCTCAAAATAAATCTGAACATGTACTTCATTTAATTAAACTCTTATCTCCTACGCTTCTTTCTTAATTAAATATGGAACATGTCACTTATTTGTATGACTTTTTTAAATAATTCGACACATATACAGAGCCATATTTTGTCAATATTTATATTGTCATTTGTATACAGTCTGATCTAAATTCATAATTTAAATCCTGCTCTTTCTTTTTTAACTGACCTTTTCACCAAATCTTGATCTTTAAATTTTCTAATACTAATCTAATCGGACAGGAACATAATTTCTAATATTATTTCCAGTGAAAGGTTTCCTAAATCTTTCCAGATGTATGTCTCCAGGAATGATAACAGCAACCCAAAAAAGATGTGTTATCAATGTATAAAGCTTGGCCATTATATTGTTCTTTATTTTTAACCCCCAAATGTCAATACCATATGCAATTATTGGCTAGATCTTACTACGTCTGATCACTGACAATAAAAGTTTTATAATCTTTCCTCCAAGCTTCTTATCCAATCAATGT
This sequence comes from Protopterus annectens, assembly GCF_019279795.1. NCBI lineage: Eukaryota > Metazoa > Chordata > Ceratodontiformes > Protopteridae > Protopterus > Protopterus annectens. The sequence goes on along the minus strand of NC_056740.1, from coordinate 439,753,550 downwards.
AAGTTTAACATCTCCATTTTAATCATTTGTCTTATGTATTTAATATGTGCTGACTATTTCTTCAGATATTATTACCATATATTTTATACAAACTGTTCTTTCCATTCTATTATCATTTAAGTATATCTTACCATTATCCCTCTTATGATTAAAAATCAGATGTTTACACTTTTTCCCATTTATACAAAAATCAGTTTGATCCAAATCCTTCTCTATTAGCTAACTTTTCTCTCTGATTATTTTTTTTCTGTTTACCATTCTTTGCTCCTCACGGATGGTGTTGATCTGCTCCATTTGCCCTCTCTAGCACTCGGGCTCACTTCACTACCCTACCCCCATTCCCACCCATCCCCACATCAATAACATTTATAGTTATACACCACACGCCCAAATACATCTCACTTCCAATTATCCAATCAAATCCTACTTATCGTCCCCCTCTTCAACACTCTTCACCACACCCCATTCAACACCTAACCCCTACAGTTACTGATAGCACTCATACACACACCCAACTCCTTATACAACTAAAGATGTCCTATATACATCACACCCACCTTCTACAACCATTATGCTACTCATTAACTCTCTTCCCTCTCCTTCTGATGTCCATCCTCTCCTCCTACCACTCACAACTTTATTACACTACCCCACCACCATGGCAGGCAGAATCCATTTCCAATCCCATAAAACATAGACACTACCCTATATCACCATGTGACCTCACCTTGACCCAACCTTTTTCCTGCCTATATAAGAGTCTTACATACAAAACTAGCCCTCAATCTTCTCAAAAACCAGCAAAAATATTACACAAACTAAATAAACTCTATCTATACCTACTCCAAAAACTCACATGCTGTGGGAACATTCATACTAATCCAGGACCCAATAATGACACAAACTTAACAAAACTAAATCCTCTATATCTAAGACCTACCACTTCTCTTCTTCTCTTAAACATTAATGTAAGGAATATACTTAACAAAATTCAGGACCTCCATGCCCTACTAGCTCTATGCAAACCAGATATCATTGTATTAATGGATACTTGGCTTAAACCTGAACATCATAATAATGAAATTACTGCCCCTGGCTACAATATTATACATAGAGACAGATCAGGAAGAAAGGGAGGGGATGTAGCAATACTATTCCAAGATCACCTCACTATTAAACCAATTTGAGTGTAATTCCCAAGAAGTCAAAGATGTAGAACTAATTATAGCCAAATTAAAAGTTAACCCCAACAAACAAATAATTATTGTAGGTGGATATATTCTGCCAGGCAATAACACTACCTTATGAGAAAGCCTGCTTAACTGGTTGTCATCTTCCCTCCCCAAGAAACCATACTTTTAGATGACTTTAATATTGACTGGGCTGACTGTGCCAGTTAAAATCCCTCTACCCACATTAACCTACATGGGTTTACTCAAATTTTATCTGCCCCCACAAGAATTGACAAAACCTCCCATGGCCAGTCCATCTTAGACTGGATTTTACTATCAGACCCCACTCTAGCTCAAGAATCAGGCTGTCTTCCTGACAGTCCGAGTGACCATCAAGCACCTACATAATTAGGAACTGATCCCAGCAGAATAAACAACAATACTACATAACAAAAAGACTTTTAGAGCCAATGGCCTAATCAATTCACTAAAGTGCTCTAAATGGACTCCCCTAAAACAACTATCTCTAGATGAAGCAGTGCAGTACTTTAACTTAACCTTCCTAAAAATCTTAAACTGTGATGCACTCCCAGAACCATTAGAGTCAAAACTAACTATGCCCCATGGCTAACAAAAGATACTAGAACTATAATGAAAGAAAGAGACAAAGCTTGGTTACAATTTCACAAACACAAAACCACTACCCTGAAACAGATTATCTCGAACTCCGAAACAGAGCCAAAAAACTAATAAAACTTGAGAAAACTAACTGCCATAAAACCATGCAGGAATGCTCACAACCCCCCCAAAATTCTGGACCACTATACATAGTTTACTACACCCAGGAAAATCATCCACTCCTTCACCTGTATTACCAAACAACCATGACAACATCCCTACCCAATTTAATAAATACTTTACTGAAACAATCCAAGCCCTAGCCAACACACAAAACATGACTAGTAGCCCCATAGCAACAGAGACCCCTTCCCATTTCAGTACAAAAAACAAATCCTCCGGGTTTCCCTACATCCAGTCTAAACTAATATTATTGCTAAACTCCTCAAAAAACTTAAACTAACCACACTGGCAGCTGACAATTTGTGGGCAGATTTCCTACAGATAACAGCAGAAGCCATAGTCTATCCCATGTCCAGTCTCATAAATAAATCAATAGCAGAATGTAAAGTCCCTCACTCATGGAAAATATCACATATTATACCACTGTACAAAGGGAGTAACTCCCTTGAGCTTACCAACTACTGCCCTATTGCAATTCTATCACCTTTATCAAAAATAATTGAGAGAGTAGTTCATTCCCAACTAATGCAGTACCTCCTAAAAATGAGCTATTATCCAAATTCTAACATGGCTTCCGACCTTTCCTTAGCACCACCACAGCATTACTTTGATATACCAACATTGTAAATCACCATAGAAACAACGGGCTATTTGTATCCTCCATATTCATAGACTTATCCAAAGCCTTTGATATGGTTAACCATAGCATGCTCCTAGAAACTTTAGCTACCCTTAAGGTAAGCTCCTCCACCATATCATGGTTCAGTAAGTACTTATCAGACCATCAGCAGGTAGTTCTATGGCAAGACCAATTGTCCCCCCTATTGCTAGTAGCCATAGGTGTCCCTCAAGGGTCCATCCACGGTCCTTTGCTATTTTCACTATTTACTAACCAGATAGCCTCATCCTCACTCTCTGCCTCAGTAGTGCAGTATGCAGATGACACCATTAATATATGCACCACCTCCACCATAAACGAGCTATAAACCATAACCCAAAATAACTTTACTTTAGCAGAAACATGGTTTACTAACCTGAAACTTATTCTTAATCCCCCCCCAAAAAAAAACTCATTCTCTTTAGCCCCAGTAGATCTCCTCCATTAAACAATGATTTTACCATAGAATCTAAAGATAATATACAAATCACCCCAACAACACACAAAAAACTATTAGATGTTGAAATTGACAATAATCTGAAATTTGACATACACATAGACCAAATAATCAAGAAAGTTAACTAAAAGCTTGGTCTCCTTTACAGGAACAGACAGTTCATCACTAAACATACCAAAGCCACTATTGCAAGAACCCATCTCTTATCCATCCTTCGTTATGCCTCCCCTATCTTAACTAACCTTTGCCTCACCAAACTAACCAAAATGGAATCATGCTACAACAAGATAGCCAAGTTTGCTACTGATACCTCTGATATATCCCATCACTGTCTAGCCCTCAAGTAGCTTAAGTGGCTTGAGCTACCTCAAATCCTCCTACTCAATCAACTCTCAATAGCTCACAGGCTCTACTACCTTTCTGACAAAACTCTAGCCCTTCAGCACCTAATCCACCCCTATACCACCACCAGAACATTAAGATCTAGTAATTAGAACCACATAAATATCATCAAACATAAAAATGATGCTGGAAAATCTCTCTTTGTCTGCTCTATTTCCAGAACCTGGAATTCACTCCCAAAACATTTAACTTCTACCACCTCTCCTTCCCAATTTAAAAACCTTCACAAAACCCACTACTTAAATAATTGGCTTTGCTCGTGTGACTCCCCAGGTTAAGCCATACCACCACACTGCTGCTGGGATTCTGCTAAGGATCAGATGGTTGCTCTCCACTTCCTTTCTTTACTGGTTTATCCAATGATAAATCCTCTACAGTACTAATTGACTGATCTGGCAATGTCATGCTCTCAACAAAAAAAAAAATTGTAATCTCTCAAGTATTCATATTTGTATATTCTGTAGTGAAAATGACTTACTACTAGATATTTTAAAGAAATGATATTCTCTACTAAGTACGCTCGATTGTATTCATAATATGTATATAGATATGTTTCCTTATTGTCTCTCTTTTTTACTGTATTGTTTTTGGAGCTCTTCTCCCCGGGCCCCCTCTGAAAATGGACATGTGTCCAGTCAGACTTTCCCAGTAAACAAATGTAAAATAAAATAAAATAAACTAGGGTGGGTGAAGAAAATGGCTGCCCTGGGTGATACCTCTCAGGAGGGTAGGTAAGCAGTGCTGAATGCCTACCAATTGGGTATGAAAAAAGTGATGGTGTTCATTTTGACATCTTTGCTGATATCACGATTGCTGAAATTAATTTGCTTAACTGTAGCTCTGCATGCTACAGTGCAGAACTTTGGAAGACCATGTTTTTTTACCAAATGATCTAGCAATGGCTCTATGCATTTCTTTACATCACAACCATCTAAAAGGTGGATGTTTTTGCAGTTTAGGACTTATATATTGACAGCTGGTGATGTTAAAATGCTGCAAAAGTATTCACATTTTAGTTTGCATACTGTTTTATCAAAGAAAGCCTGGCTATGGTTTCTAATGCTCTGTCTGAAGGAAATATTCTATAAACTTGACAGCTAGAGGAAAAAGTTGCACAACACAAGTAGCAATCTTTTCTGTCCCGTGGTGAATGATGATGTCATTAGTTTGTCACAAAGAAATATATCTCAGAGGAAAGTTTCAAATCACTTACTTTTCAGTTCCACAACAGGTCTCTGTTTTGAAGGGAAACTCAACCCTGACTACATTGCAGAAAGATAAGGCTTACTTCTTTCTGCCATGCTCAAAATAAGAATTTATTCGCAGCAGTCCTATTGCAGGTCTTTTAGCACCAGTAACAGGGACAGGAGGCTAAGGGGTGACAAACCTCCTTAGTTTAACATTCTTCATTTTCCTTGGCTTGCACAAATTCTTTTGTCCTTCCACAGCATGCAGTTTACTAGCAGCAACTGAACTAAGCTTTATCCATTACTTGCCCTCCAAAAAGGAGTAGGCAACTTATCCCCTTCAAGAACAAACATGATCTCCAACAAAGTAGAGTGACAGAAGTTGCCAGAGGAAAACACTGTAAGGTGAACATCCTCAGAAACAGCAGGAACATAACCACAAGACAAGGGAAGTTCCTCAGACATAGACAGCTCTGCAGTAGTAGCTGCTGATACCATCATGAAATTCTCCCAAGATACAGTAGGACAATTTCCCCTGTATCCTGGTAAATTACCCCTTGTCAGTGTGTATGTAATGAGACTAATGTAGTTAACACAAATGCACACACACTCTCACACATAGGCTCATAAGAGGTTACTAGGCTAATGACCCTGTGGTCCTTACAAGCCTAGCCAAAATTTTATCCCCCCAAAAAGAAACCTCAATTAGCACCTGTCACCCCTGTCAATGAGGGACATAGGTGGAACCCCTGGGACAAATTTGTAGTTTCCCATCCACTCATTAAGGTTGCACTTGAAGAGGGTCAGCGAGGTACACTGACATGTATGGGAAGTCTATTCCAGAGAAAGGGAAGCCTGTGGGAGACAAACATGTCTCTCCAGCAGGTTTTGTTGATGTTACATATTAGATTTAGGCCTTTTGAGTGGGTAATGCATGAGGATGTAGACTTATGGATATGGAGCATCTCTAGTAGGGTAGGGTCCAATATTGCTTTGTAGGTGAGACACAGACCACCTCTGAGCAATCTGTATGATACTGATTAGAGCAGTAGTGATTTGAGCCTGTCAGCATAGGACAGGTGTTTTAGGCCCGGGATTCTCTTTGTGAGGCATTTCTGTGGCCTTTCCATTTGGTTCAGGTGTTTGGAGACGTACATACCAAATGTGGTGTTATACTCATGTATAGGCCTAATGATGAAGGAGTACAGAGAGGTAATAACCTCATTTTTTCTGGATGAATCACTTTACTTATGAGGTGAATCAAGTAAAAGGTTTTTCTGACCACTGTTGCTATATGATGGTCGAATGTGAGACTGTTGTCAACCTGAATACCCAGGTCTCTCACCACAGGTTATGTGATTAGGGGTTGCCGTGGATGTGGTAATCAGTAGTGGCTGTGTTTTTGCCAAATGGTATGATAATACATTTTTTGTGTTTAACTTAAGGCCATGACTTTGGCACCAGTCATTTGTTGCTGTGAGACCCTCTTGCAGTATGTTAACATCCCCCACTCTGTAATTATAGATAAATTCACTAAACTAGCTATAAATCCCTATGCCACAAGATGGGTTGCCAACTGGCTCACTGACAAAACCCACACTGTGAAAGTAGCAGACTCCAAATCCGACTTCAGACCAGTGACAAGTGGAGTACCACAGGGTTCAGTCCTGGGTCCTTTCCCGTTTGGTATCTACTTCTTTGAAGTACAGGCTAACAACGAAGGTCTTTGGCTAACGAAGTTCACAGATGACTGCAAACTAGGAGCCATAATCAAAACTCCTAATGATGTGGCCATCCTATAAACAGGCCTCACTGAGACAGATGCCTGGTGTCAAAGCCATGGCCTCAAGGTCAGTGCCAAAAAGTGCATTGTCATCCCTTTTAGTAAAAACTCTGTACCCATGAACTACCACATAGGCGGTAGTCTACTTAACACCAAAAGTGTGATAAGAGACCTTGGGATACAGGTGGACAGTAGTCTCTCCTTTGATAATCATACCACCACAGTAGTCAGAAAATCCTTCTACGTGGCACACCTCATCACAAAAGGTTTCTCATCCAGGAAAAAAGAGGTCATTGTTCCCCTCTACTCGTCACTCATTAGACCCATTATAGAATACAGCACCCCTTTTGGTATGTACCTCACAAGACATCTACAACAACTGGAAAGGCTACATAAATACCTCACAAAGAGGATTACTGGCCTCAAACAGATGCCCAACACAGACCATCTCAAAAAACTCCAGCTTTACTCCATCACATATCACCTATTCAGAGGCAATCTCTGCCTAACATACAAAGCTATGTCAAACTCAGAGCTACTGGATATGCTCAACTTAAAGAAATTCCAATCCCTCCGAGCTACACACTCTAGTGACCTAAACCTTGTCACCACAATAAACAGAACATGTTAGAGGGATAGATTCCTGTCCCAGAGACTTCCCATACTCTGGAACAAACTACCTATCTGTATCAAACAAAGCTCCTCATTAGCACTCTTCAAGAAAAATCTTGATTGGATGGGAAATAGGAAATTCACCCCAGGGATCACTTCTGTGACGCTGCCTGACAGGGGCACAGGAAAATAATTTACTTGGGTGGTCAAAGCCAGGGTACCTTTTTGGCTAGGCTTATATAGGCCCTAGGGCCAATAGCTTAGTACCTACCTATGAACCTATGAACCTTTGTGCACGGGGATGACAATGGCAGTTCTCCACTCTGCTGGAATGAAGCCTGTAATTATGCTGTGGTTGAATAGAGTGCTCAATAGCGAAGGTAGTTCTTGCTGCAGATGGTGCAGAATACAGTCTGGGATACTATCAGGTCCCATGGTGGCTGTGTTCTTTGCCTTAGACAAGGCCTTTAACACTTGATCTATGGAGATGTGAGGTGTGGAACAAGTATCAGCAATGTTGAGTGGGCCTTTGGGAGAAGATAGGGAGTAAAGTTGTCACTTAACCTATCAGCTAGCAAGTTGGCTAAGTTAACAGGATCAGTGTAAGAGATACCATTAAGTACTAATTCGGACAAACCTGGGCTTTGCCATGGAGGATCCTGACATAACTGAAGAAGGCTTTGTGGTTCCCTTTTGTTTTGTAGGCTAGTTTCAATTCATAATTGGTTTTAGAGGTTTTCACTAGTGATCTAATTGGCTTGTTGATGCTGAGGAAGGAGATTTTCCAATTTGGAATTTGTTCCATTTTACCCTTGGACAACAGTTTCTTCCTTTTGTTGTAAAGCCTGTTGATAGAGGATGCCCCCCAGACAGGTTTATGTTTCCTTGAGGAAAAGGTTTTAGTTCTGTTGGATATGGCTGAGTCTGTGCAGTTGTACAGGTGCTTGTATACCGCATTGGAGTACTGTTCAGCATAGTTGTCTGCATCCTCTGAGTGGGGTAGTGGTGTGAAGCTACTGATACCCTTCCTTAGGAGGTTGTAGTCAGCTTTTGAGAAGTTTTTTAGACTGGTTACGGCTGAGGGGGGTTGGGTAAGATAAAAACTTCAAAAGAGATAGACTGATGATCTGATCTCATCAGGGGAAAAATATACTATGGGAGTGGTGCAGTGATCACCCATGTTGGTGAGAACCAAGTCCAGAATGTTATCTCCTCTTGTGGAAGATGAGACAAGCTGGTCTAATACGTTAGAACTGATGAAGCCAAGGAATTGTTGGGTAAGTGCATTAGTGCAAGAATAGTTCACATAGTCTATGGTGGGGTAGTTGAAGTTACCAAGGATTAGGTTGTTAGGGGATACCTTGATGGAGTCAAGTAGGTCTAGGTAGGAGGAGTGGGTGTCGTGAGTCATGGGGGGGGTCTATAACTGGCTATACCTTGGATGGATGTCTTGCCAACTGTCAGTTGCACCTGCAGTAATTCCAGTGTGTCATGCTGGCAAGCCAGACTGGAGGTGTGGCTGTCCTAAATGAAGATAGAAACTCCACCACCCTTAGTCTTTCTGACCTCATTTTGGGGTTGGAAAGTGTGGAATGAGGTATAGCCTGGTAAGGCAGGAGTGCCCTCTGCTGCCCTGAACCAAGTTTCCGTGACCTCACAGACATCGGCATCTTCCAGTGTGAGGAGAGCCTCTAGTGAGTGCATTTTCAGGTTAAGGCTCCAAGTGTTAAGCAGCATGAACTTCAAATTACTTTTTGACAGATCTTTTATGTTGGAAGATTTGTTTTTGGGACATAGCCTAAAAAAGGCAGAATGGCCAGGATCCAGAACCCCAGGGGTGACAGGTGGATGCCATCTCTGGCAAATCATTGAGGCTTGTCAAGCATATCATGCCAGGTAGACAGATACTGGAACCTCTTGGAAAGCCACTAGAAACTAAGCCAATTGTTGAAGTTAATTATTGTTTGTTCATATTGTGGTATCATTCTTGGTGAAGGTAAGATACTGTTTAGGGCTAGGGTCATATCTGCCTGGAACACATACTCTGACAGCTCAAAATGTCTCTCGTCATATAGTCCAGGGAGGTACATCTCAAGTCATTCACACCAACATGGACAATGACAGAGTCATACTTGTATCTGTTGTGGAGAGACTTAAGTACATGTGTGATGTGGTGGATTCTGGCACCAGACAGACAACTGACCATGACCTTCTCCTTGTTGAGCCTGGTGAGGAGGGCATTGGTGTGTCTCACTGCTGAGTCACGGGTTTTGATAAGGGTTTATCCAGAAGAGTGTAGACCACAAAAACCTTAAATGTAAATAACTGGCCTGAAGCACAAGTGCTAAAACCAAAACTAAGATGCTTAGAATAGCACATAAATTTAATCAGGCTATGAACAAGCAGTAATAAATGCAGAATAAGAGCACCTGAACACTTAAGAGCACATAGAACAGCAAAATAAGGTAATAAAGTAGGTAGAACAGTTACAATAAGAGCAGCTGAAAAAAGTGTAAAACATTTTTTTTCTTCTAAAGTGGACAGGGAGGAAACAGAACAAGATTAAGAGAGTATGGGGTTGTCCTTCCCAAATGCTCTATCTGTACACAGTAGATAGAGCTGATAAAATGGGACTGATGGGAGTGTCTAAAATGAAAGAAGCAAGGGGGTAGTCCTTCCCAAATGATCTCACTGCACTCAGTTGAGTGAGCAAATGAGATAGGTCCAGAAGGAGTGTCCAAACACAAATTTACAGCAGGGGCAGGCAATTCCAAGGCTGCCAAGTTTAAGACTTAACAACACTAGGGACGGAGGGTGGGCAACCAAACTGCAGAGAGAAAGAGAGAGAGAGAGAGAGACCACAATATGCAATTAGTATTTAATAAAACAAATAAATAAATGCAGTACAATTTTGCTAACTATCACTGAAACAATGCAAGTGCAAAAAAGTATACTTAAATCATCTTGTATGTCCAGATGGTTGTCGATCAGTTATAGCCAGCCAAACAGCTCTGCTTCTGAGCACATATACACAGAAATGTAATTATACTGCACTCACATATGCAGTCACAGATATACATACATAAGCACACATACCTCAACATTACCTAACCTCTAGGCTCCCTGGCAATTAACTGTACCTCAATGGGTGAACACGAGTTTTTGGTTGTCTTCATTAAAACAAGTGGCCAGAAGCAGTCATGTTACTTTATGCAGCAGAGAGATTCTCTGAATTGCTCTGCTGCATTGATGCCTTCCCAAAGGCATTTCTAAGGGAGAGCACATGGTTAATTAACATATGCATCTTCCATGGAATTTATCATTAGCATTTACCACAGGTGTGCAAGCAGACCCTCATGGTGCTGCACATTTTCACACTACAATACTGGTTGGGCTGTCTCTGAACTGGAAATGGCTACTGCAAGGTGTTCACCTTGTATATACTTTGTGGTACCCTTTCTGAATCAGTCCAATAGATATAGTCTTGAAATGGCCACGCATGATGGACATATTCATGGTTTTGATGTCATCATGGAAGACTGGGTAAATTACACTGTGAGAGCTAGTCCAAAGGATGGGATCTGAATTGAGAGATGATGAGATGTGGTGCCAGGACTGGAAAAAAATGGCAGTGTAGAATCTTCAAGACACAGAAACATTCCTACAATGGGGTTAGGCCAGGCTCAGGGAAAGGATGCCCCCCCCCCCCCTTGTAGAAAGAATTAGATATCCACAAAAAACAAAACCTGACAGGCCAAAGAAGAGCCATAAAAATGACAGAATGACAAAGTGGACTACTGAGGACAAGAAATAAATTATGTATTGTTACTATTATGCAAGAAGTCCTGAAGTTCCAGATGGAAGATATTTAGAAATATAAAGAGAGTAATTACAGGAAAGAAAAGTGCTTGTACTACAAAAACTACCAAAAGCTTCAAATAAAAATTTGTTTTCATTAATACAACAAATTTATGAAAAAACAGTTCCTAGAAAAAGAAGCAACAGAGGAAGTATGAAAATATAAGGAGCAAAACCCATGTATTTTTAAAGGTGTAAGAAAGAAACTTGGACATGGGATAGAAAAATAAATCTGGTATGGTGCAATATTTATGCAAAGGAGAAAAACTAATCAATACAAAAAAAAAAACAGTTCTGAAGATACTTAGAAATACAGACAAAAACACCTAGATATGGAAAATTTCACAATACAAAAAAATAAGAAAACAAAAGGGGAAATGTAATAAAGAGGATTCAATAAGATAGAAGTCAAAGAAACTGAAGTCATGGATTATCTGTGAAGTTCGGATTTAGTGTAGAAAATCCATCACAGACAATGTTGCAGCATGATGGAATGCTAAGTCTTAAGATTAAGGAGAAACAGGTGGAGCGGGAGGCATCTGAAGAATTTCTGTAAGAAACCAGTACAAAAGTTCAACTGAAGTTGCACAGCAAGAGGAGGAGCAGGAAACAGCAGCAGCTTTGTCACAGAAAATGTTGTGGGGGTGATGGGAAAAGAGTTTCAATATGAAGAAGCAGGAGATGAAGCAGAGTGTGTCTAAAGAGGATATGTCACAGGAAGATGTTCTGGAACTTTCTGTAGAATACTCACAGGACATGGAGAGCAAAGAAGGTGCTCTCACTCTAGAAGAAAATTATCTAAGAGCTGCCTGATTTAATACAGATGGATAGATATATTAAGATCCATGAAAGATACAGATTATAGAAAGCAAACAAGACCTAAAATGTTAGATGTTGGTTGGGATTAGGGTTGGGTGGGTGGCGTAATGCTTAAGGTGTTTGCCTTACAAACACAAGGTGCAGGGTTTACGTCTCACAAGGGATAATTGGCTAGGCTTAAAATGGCTCACAAGGACAGTTAGCTTAGTACTAATCTATGAAGCTCTATGAACCTATGTTTGGTAAAACAGATGGACGCAGTAATTAGGACTATAAAGAGAAATTCTTGTGACATAACAGAAATAAATAGGGTATATTACTGTGCAAGTAAATTACTAACATATAAAGTCTTAAATACAAAAATATAAAGCAATAAGGGAAAGGAAGGGAAGAAATAAAATACCACCATGGAAACAATGAATAGAGAAAACTATAAAGCAGTTAAGACAAGAAGCATCACTATTACAAGTATGTAGAAGAGGGAGCAGATTGTCACAAATACTTCGAAAGATAGATGTGATAAATGCAATGCAAATTATCAAAACAGACCAGGATCTCTCATATATTATTGCAAATAACAAAATATATCATCTCAGGCAGAAAAACATAGGAGATATGCAAATAAACATAAAAGAAAATTATAGAATAAGCAATTCATTGATGACCCAAAAAGTATTTTTGTTGATCTGTTCCCTCTTCTATACTCTGCAAATGTGACACTTCTTGTCTTAATTGCTATGTAGTTTTTCTCTTTCTTATACTTCCATGATGTCATTTGATTTCTTCCCTACCTTTCCCTTATTGTTCTGCATTGTTGTGGTAAGATTGTATCTGTTATTATTTTAGCTGCATGGTACTATATCCTATTTACTTCTGTTATATCACACAAATTTATGTTAATAGTGTTGATTACTGTATTCATCTCTTTCATCAGGTTTCTAACATTTTGTGTCTTATTTAATTTCTGTAATCTATTTTTTCACCAGTCTTAATATGTCTATCCATCTCTATTAAATCAAGCAACTCTTCCCTTAGATCATTTTCTTCTACAGTAAGGGCACATTTTTGCTCTATGTTCCATGGGAGCATTCTACAGAAAGTTCTAGAACATCTTCCTGAGAAATATTATTTTCAGCTGCATCCTGAGTCACCCACTGCTCTTTCATATGGGAACTCATTAGCCTATCACTCCACAACACTGACTGCTTCAGAGCTGCCACAGTTTCCTGCTCCTTGCCTTAGCACTGCACCTCCAACTGAACTTTCATATGGTTTCCTACAGAAGGCTGCAGAGCATCTTCATGTAGCAAATGATCAGGTGCTTCCTGTTCCACATATTTTTCCTTAATTTGGGGACTCATTGTTCTATCATACTGTAATGTTATCCAAGTTGGATTTCCTGCACTAAATCCTTCACTTCACAGGTAATCCACAACTTCAGCTTCTATTTGTTTAACTTCTACTTTTCAAATATTCTATTCTACATTCCTCCTTTGTGATCTTATTTTTTTGTATAGTGAAAATTTCCATATCTGGGTGCCTTTACCTGCATTTCCCTTCAAATATCTGTGGAACTGCTTTTTTATTGATTAGTTTGGCTTTCTCCTTTACATAAATGTTGCACCATATCAGACCTCTTTTTTTCCCATGTTTGTATTTCCTTTTTAAACCTTTTCTTTATATTTTTTCACTTCCTGTGTCATTCTTTTTCCAAGTGGCTGACAGTTTCTTTGTCTATGTAATGTTTTTCATGGATCTATTGTAATAATAAACAACAAATTTGCAATTGAAGCTTTCGACAGGTTTTCTTGGGCATGTATTTTATTTCCTCTGATTTCTCTCTTAATCTTTTTCAATATATTTTATCTGGAAATTCAGAGCTTCTTGCATAATAGTAACAACACAAAATGCATTCCTTATCCTCAGTAGTCCACCTTATCATTTTTATGAATCTTTTTTGGCTGGTCAGGTTTTGTGTTTTTTTGTGGACTACCATTCCCTTCCACACTTACTATGTTCCAGCACAAGTACATACAGAAATATATTACCCTTCAACCATATGCAGGGGGGCAAGCCACCCTGCACCCCCACAACCCTTGCTACTTAAATATAACAACTCCGAGATTGCACTTCAGTACACTAAGTGCAATCTCGGAGTTGATATATATATACTTGGAGAAGAGTAATATGGTTTATGTTTTATTTCTTTCTGTATGTACTTGTCCTGGAATTTAGTAAGTGTAGTTATCCTGTGTGTTTTCAGGATTTTGAGTTTTCAGGATTTTGAACTTTCAGGATTTTTGTCTCAGGATTTTGGTCTTCAGGATTTTAGGCTTTCAGGATTCTGTAGTGCTCATATATATATATATATATATATATATATATATATATATATATATATATATATATATGTATATATGGTTCCTATCATGTAGTCGAACATTTACAAGTTCGAACCACATATGGTTCGAACATTTGAAGAAAATCTCCATAAGTGGAGATTTGCATTCACTTCAATGTGTTGCAATCTCTGAGTTGGTATATTTAAGTAGCAGGGAGTGTGGGAGGTGCAGGAGGGCTTGCTCCCATGCTTAAAACAAATTTTTGTTTTGTGAGTTGTGTAGTTATTTTTTTTTTTGATACTCAGAGTTCTGCAACTTCAAACATAATGGTTTGACCATTAGGTGTTTGGAGTTACGGAACTTCTACTATCTAATATAGACCCATATATATATATATATATATATATATATATATATATATATATATATATATATATATATATATATATATATATATATATCATATACAAACTATACACTGAAATTGATGTAGACAAAGTTAATAGTCATTTACAAAAAAAAACCTCAATTATGGCAATAGAACAAAAGGGTAACAAAAGTAAGTCATATGAAATAAAGGATTATTTGTTGTGAAATAAAACCATAATAGAGAATTGTAAAAAAAAAAAAAAAAAGGCAGAATCTATGTCTGGCATAGATAGATTACAAAAAACATTTGACAGCACCCTACAATGATCAATTATATTACAGTGACCATGAAACTGTGGCAAAACGCTTTGCAAATAAGCCATGATAAAGGACAAATTATTATCCCAGAGATAAAAAATTCAAAGGGGGATATTCCAGTGTGATTCTCAGTCACCACTTCTGTTTTATTTTGCCCTTAACCTATTAAGGGCCATGTGAACACTTTGGCTCCCAGAAAATTACCTTGTTGAAAGGCTTTTCGTCTACTTTTTGTAAATGATTTAAACTGTATAGTTCAGCAGATGAGGAATTAAAAGCACAACTGCAAGTGGTTAACTTTCTTGGATGATACAAGAATGTCATTTGCTCTTGATAAATGTGCAAAAGCAACGTTTAAAGCAGGAAAGCTGCAGCACCAAGAAAATGTACGTCTGGGACTAGAATGTGATATAAAGGAACTAGAGCAGGAAATTGTGTATAAATAATATATTGATGAAGGATCGGCAATAAAACATAAACAAATGTCAAAAAATGTAGTAAGGAATATTTCAGTAGACTGAAACTAATACTGAAAACTACCTTGACATCTAGGAATAAAGTCCAATCTATAAACCAATTTGCTGTTCCCTGTTCTTTCAGTTTGAGGTGACTGACTAGCCCCAAAAATTGATGGAGCAGTTGGACAGGAAAACAAGAAAAATGTTTCATGCTTACCAAATTATATATAAAATTTATTGCATATATAATTATATATTCCTCATTCTGAAAGAGGTATGGGCCTTCTTTTAACTGATTACATGTATAGATTTACAGTCATGGGATTGCATATATATCTGCTAACCTCAGCAGATCCAAACATAATGAAAGTTTTAAAACAGGGGGAGAAGAAGTCTAAGATGACTTCCCTATTCAGATAGCAGAAGCAAATCAAGTGGAAATGGAAATCAAACCAGAAGTAGATAAAAATTAGACAGCACCTGAATATGCCAAAAAACAAAAGCAAAAAATGCAAGGAGAGGCATTAAATGAGATGGAAAGAAATGGAGAAAAGGCATAAATATTGTAGCAAGTATAGAGATGTCCTGGAATGACCTCATGTCAATTAGAATTTGACACAGGAATGGTTAAGGAGAGGTGAATTGAAACCAAAAGATGAAAGGTTAATAAAGGTCCAGGATAGTGGACTATGTACACATTGGTTTACAAAATCCATAGAACATGTGGGAGAAACAGACAAATGCAGGTTTTGTAAAACAGAATTGGAAACAGTTGCACACCTTGTTGCTGGTTGTGACATACTAATGGCAGCAGGACTGTATACTGAAAACCACAATAATGTGGCAAGACCGGTGCATAGGGGACTGTGCAAACATTATAATACTGAAATAGCTGAAAAACACTGGAAACACAAGCCACAACGTATTATAGAGAACAATTACGTTTATATCACATGGGATCACCCATTACCAACAGTTCAAAAAATAGGTGTGAGAAAATCAGATACAGTAGTCCATAAAAAGAAGAGAAATGTAGCATCGATAATTGGAATTGCTACACTTGATGATTACAGTGTCTTATGCACAGAGAGAGACAAAAAGTTATAAAATACCAGGATCTGCAGGTGGAAATGACAGCAATACGGAAGAAGGAAACCCAGACAGTTCCAATATAGTAGGAGCAGCAAGTCTAATAAAGAAAGAATTTACAGTCATATTTTGATAAGCTACCAATACATGTAACTCTGCATGAATTGCAGAAGGAGACAATTTGGGGCAAATTGGGGTGCTACAAAGAGCACTTTTGGTATTAGAAGCACAAAAGAATTGGATAAAGTAAACTGAGAGGTAATCTATATTATACAGAAAAAAACAACTTTCCAGCTCTGCTAAATGTAATTGGTGCCAAAACAAACAAATTGCTACTTGGTTTGGTAGAAATAATGAAATATTGTTTGAATATATACAGACTTGTATAGGCATGCTTAACTTAGTCCATTTTCTAGACATTCTGGCAGATTTGTGTGTGGCATACATTGCAAATGAATGTAAATCGGACTTCCTTTATGCAAGATGTGAGACGTGTAAGTAAAATTCACAGAAATAACAGCAAAAGTCAAAGTAAAATTAAAGAAGAATGCAGGGAGTGACCTTGTAGAAGAAACTATATTCACTTTCCTAAAAAGTAATTATGTTTTTTGTACAGGAGAATGTCATAAAACTCTGATATGTGTTTATTAAAACAAGAAAGTGTAGAACAATCTCATCAAAGACAGCCATATTGGCAAAGTGTGATGGTGGATGATAAAAAATAGATAAAAATAAAAAAATAAATAAATTAAAAATTAATAATTAAAAATAGATAAAAATGTGAATGACAAACACAAGGCAAGAGAATATGGATGGTTCAAAGAATGAACATAAATGGTGGATGCTAGAGAAAAAAATGGTCACACAAAATGGAGTCACAGAAGGTAAACTTTATGCTCTGGTGTACTTATAAAGATACAGTATAAATCACACTGACAAAGAAATAAGCTGGCTTACCCCATACCTGGCAGGAGTGAAACTTAAGATTTTTTTTACTGTAGAAGTTGATTTGTCTGTGATATTCATGTAAGAGTATGAGAAACGGATTCACACATACTAATGGATAATATAGAAGGGTCAGTAAAGGCCTATATAAGAGAAGACTCAAAGGTCAAAATAAGTGTGCTTATAATAATTGAAGATAAGATATAGACAGAACTTGTACTGCAGGAGGGAATGTCCACTTTGCTAAGAAGTGGAATCAAATATCAGTAGCAGGCCTACCACAATGAGAGGCTGGCATGATAATAAAGCACCTCTATGACACTGTTCAAGAGGAACTTAGATGAGTGGATGGGACACTGTAAATTCTTACATTAGATAGTGCCCAAAACACTCCTGGACATGGGCAGTCATCACTAAATGCAATCTTGGCTATTAACTAGTACCTCTACAGTATTACATTTGGTTGAAATGGCTAGGCTTAAAATGACCTCCAGGTCGATAGCCTAGTACTCTCCTGTGATCCTATGATCCTATGATAACTGGCAGATACTAAAAAGTCTTTGCTAAAGGCATGTAAATGTTATACAGTGTGAAGGCAAAGAGCAAACTAGAACCAATGTTACCTTAAATTTCCATGAGCCCAGGGCAATGTTTTTTGCCCTTAAGGCAGAACATGAATTAAGCAGACTGCTTGGTTATCTGGAATGTAGGGAGTGCAGTACACTGATAGTACCAGAGCCTAAGAAAGGTAAAGCAAGATAAGTTTATATCTATGGAGGCTTCAAAGCCCCTATTAATGCAGTGGTTTGGACTTTGCAGTTTTTCCTGCCATGAAATGAATGTGTTTAGCATGCCTGATGAGCGGAAGAGTGGGAAATTCACAAAGATTTACCGGCTCAAGAATATTTACTGATAGAAATATGACAGTCTCCCAGTGAATCTCTTCCAATAATATATATCTAGCTTTACTACAGAATAACAAACTTTGTTTATTTTTATTTGTTTCATTTTGTTAACTAGATTAGTTGCACTAGGCTTGTGGACTATTTTCAGAGGAGAACAGATGATATTTACAAAAATGGGGTTAATTTGACCTGGACACTATACAAATTTCTCAGTTGGTTTTTTTTTTCTCTCTTTTTTCTGAGAAGTGCCATGGCATCTTTAAACTCCACCTGTGCTACCACCATCTCTGACAGAACGGGATCTCTGTTTAATGTTTCATCCCAAAAACAACAGGGTCTATATTATATCTTCAAAAACCTCTTCAATGAACACCTGTTCACCGACAGTGAAATCTAATGCCCACAAATGGCCATTTCAGTAAATTTTTTCCTAGGGACAAAAAAGCTTGGCTATCATTGGGAATTTGCACTTTTCCCCACTGAAGTATGATCTCAGAGTTGGTATATTTAGTTAGGGAAGATTGGGGGGTGTGGGTGGCAATGCCCCCCACTTTGAAGTGTTTGAAAATTTGTCTTGTTTTTAATTGATGAAGCAATTTTTCCCCTAGGAAAAAATTTGCTGAAATGGCCATTCAAAGAAGGTGGATTTCATTGTTTATTGGTCAGCAGTTTATCGGTTTGCGGAAGAGGTTTTTCGAGTTTGTAATATAAACCTAAAACAACACCTTGCGATTATAGCACCCCAAGAATGCTGCTGTTAAGTGGTGTCACTGTTGGAACATGAATCTCAGCACCTATTGTGGGAATAAAGCCCACAGTTTTGGATTTGCCAGGTAGTGGAAGGTAAATGTGCAACCTGCTAATCTACTGTGATATACATTTGTAAGATATGGCTACAAATTATTATTCATATACTCACTGGAATTCATAATGAACAGTGACACCATCCAGGCGGCTACCATGATAGTGTGCTCACAAGGTAATCTTGGATATTACTCACCCTCCTCCACCCTTAAGCAAGCCTGTACCTAGTGCCTGTTGAGAACTAAAGGAGCCATTAATAGGAATGGCCACTGCACCCAATAGACAGGATCACCATTTATAAAAAAAGTTATAAACACCCTCCTCCACCCCTAAGCAAGCCTGTACCTAGTGCCTGTTGAGGACTAAAGGAACCATTAATAAGAACGGCCACAGTACCCAACGGACAGTGTCACCATCCATAAAAAAAGTTATAAAGTATGAATAATACTTAATCTGCCTAAACTGATTGTTACCTTATTTCTGCCTAAAGTGGAGACTTTATTAAACAAGGTAGCTGCAGTGAGCACAATATCATGAAAGCCTGACCCTTCTATATTCCCTACCCACTTATATGTACGCTCCCATCCCTCACTCTATATTTCTCCAGCTTATAAATTCAAACATGTCTGGTTTACCTTTACCTCTGTTTCTAACCTTCTGAGTGAATTAATAGTACCCCCCTTGTAAAATAGAAAAAGAAAAAAAAATACATCTAGCAAGTTAAGTACAGCTAACTACATTCTTACATTTGGCGAATACCTTTTTTCCCTTTTCAAAACAAAAAAATCAAAAAAGAAAACATTGTACTTACAGATTGTTTTCTTTGGGCATTAACTCAGTTTATGGTGTAGCCCCACCCCCCCAGTACCTCACTTCCTGGTTATTGCAATATTATTTCTGCACAACTCAAGGCACCATTTTTAAATTCCAGTTATTCCCACTCATCCTACCCAGCCAGGCAGCTGTCATGATAGTGATCTCAAATGGTAATCTTGGATATTACTGTAAAATAACTGTTCCTGCTTTCTAATGTTATATTTCTTCCTTAAAACCTTGTGCAGTTTAGTAACATAAAGTCCTGTATCAGTAATAGTACATATATCACAGCCTTAATCGTCTGAAACTGAATTTCTGGTTGCCGTAGTTCACGTTGTAAATGTGCTGCAGCTTTGCTGTTTATTGTAGTGTAACCTGTGTCTCAATGCCTTTACTGCAGTGGCACATTTGGATGAAATGAAAAGAATTAGCTACTTAGTGTTTTATAAGCTGTTAATATTTGCATACTGCTGTTGATATTCCACTTTTCCTACCACACTTCTAAATAAGAACTTAGTGACATTTCTTCTTGCGACATTGTTTCACTTGTGTGCATGTAACTTTTATTTCCTGCCCAATTCTAAATGAGAACGTACCTGCATTCACTTTGATACAATGTACTTCTTGTCTGCATATACTAGGTGGCTCGTACTGCTAGGGTGTGTCTGTAAATGTTTGCATTTTAAATGTGCTCTTGGAATATTTCCACATATAATACTGTGTAAAGTACTAATTTAACTTCTATATTATCTCTTCTAAACTCTAATCAGCATCTTATCAGGAACATACTGACACCCTGTTTAGTCTTTGAGTTTTTTTAGAGTATTGTGCATTTAGAGTGAAAAGTGTTGGCTGATGTCTAACCCCCTCTACATGTTATCCTAACATATTTTCTATCTTGTCCTTCCATTCTTTGCCTCCCAGCACCCTTCTTCACCCCTAACCAAGCTTTTACCTAGTGCCTGTTGAGGACTAAAGGAGCCGTTAATAGGAACAGCCACATCACGCAACAGAGTCACCATCCATAAAAAAAAGTTATAAAGTATGAATATTTAATCTGCTTAAATTCATTGTTACCTTATTTTTATTTATTTATTTATTTATTTATTATACATTTGTTAACCGGGAAAGTCCGACTGGATACAGGTCCATTTTCAGCGGGGGCCCTGGGAGAAAAGCTCCAATTGTAGAAAAAAAAGTGTAAATACTGTGAAATTATTACACGAGTTATCACAAAACTGAGATTTGTTTAATGATATGTACACACAGGTACATGTTTTTCTCACATACAAACAGCAAAGGTTGGAAGCAAGTAGCTAAGAAAGAAATAGTTAAAGATTTCATCTGAAAAAGGAAAACACGTATATTAAGGTGGTTATCATACATGGTGTAGTGTTAACTTTAAATCTTCCCAGTAGGTGGGTGATACACAGAATTTTAAACAGTTAAGAGAGTCAGAGTTTTATTCTTGTAATGAGGTTCTCATATATGAATTATGTTTGAGTGGGGGTTAGTCAGGGTTTGTACAGGGACAAAACCACTGCATTTTTAGGTATTTCCTCAGGGATTTTTTGAATTGGGATAAAGAGAGTTCAGCAGGAAGTAGGTTCCAGTTTTTACCAGCAGAGTTGGAGAATAGTGATTCACCAGCTGAATTGTTGGTTTTAACAGTTTGCCCTAGCAATTTTTTGGAAGACCGAAGGGATTTTAGGTTACTGTTGGGGGTAATAATATTTTTCAGTATGGGTGTACTGTCTGGTTGGTACAGGATTTTGTGAACAACTATTAGTTGGTTATATTGCAGTTGATAGAGTAGTTCAAGCCAGTCTAACAATTGAAGGTTAAGGCAGTGATGGGTTCTATAAGCTGATCCTGTGGCAAATCCGGCAATGTTATTATAGCACCTAGTAAATTTATTGAGGTTTGATTTGCTTAGGTTTACGAAGATGGGTGAGGCATAAAGAAGGGTCGATAGCAGATGTGTATGGGTCATAACAGTTCTAGCAGATGGAGTTAGGAAGGATTTAATCCTGTATAAAGAGCCTAATTTTTTATTTACTGCTTTAATAGTTTTGTCTATGTGAGCATCAAACCTGAAGTTGTTGTCGATGATCACTCCCAGTAGTTTAGTACTAGGTTCTGGGAAAATTATGGTACCATTGTTAGATATTATGGTGAGAGGTGGTGAGGGGACCTTGCAAATGGGGGAGAAGAGTAATAGTTTGGTTTTATTTGGGTTTAATAGTAGTTGGCAACCAGTGAGCCATTTCTCTACTTTGTTGAAAGTGATTTGGGACAAGGATTGTAAATCTGTGGGGGAGGTGGCAGAACAGATTAGGGTTGAGTCATCTACATACTGAATACAAGTTGCATCAGGAATGACTTTATGCAGGTCATTAATGAATATGGAGAATAGAAGGGGACATAATATAGATCCCTGTGGGACTCCAAGGGTGACTGGTAAAAGGGACAATAGGTTATTCTTCCACAGTGCAGCTTGTTGTCTGTCACTTAGGTAAGAATGAAACCAGGTAATTGCTAGGTTATCTATGGAGAGTGGTTTTAATGTGTTTAAGAGTAGTTGGTGATTTACCATATCAAATGCCTTGGATAGGTCAAGGAATAGGGCTGAGGAGAGCTTGTTGTCATTAAGGTTTTGATTTATTGTATGGGAGAAGGAGAGAAGGGCTGAAGTTGTACTATGGCAAGGTCTAAATCCATGCTGGGAGGGGGCTAGGAGAGTGTTATGATTCAGATAGGCAAGAAATTGCTTGTGGATACATTTTTCCATTATTTTAACCAAGGGAGACAGAATGGCTATAGGCCTATAATTTGAAAGTTCAGTGGAATCTCCCCCTTTATGAAGAGGAGCAGTGTGGGTGATTTTCTAAATGTGGGGGTTATAGGCTTCATGGGTAGTTCTATTGATTAAAATTGATATGGGGTATGCTATTTCATTAGCGGCTTTTTGGAGATATTCTGCAGGTAGTAGGTCTGCTGAAAGGGTGGTGGGTTTCAGTTTTTTAAGTAGGGACTTAATAAAAGATGTTGGTACTGGATCAAGCTTAAAGGGGATCTTATTATCAGGTGTGGGGTTGGTGATACATTTGGGTATAGGGAGATAGTTTACTGGCTAGGGATTGCATGGTTTATGTAAAGTTGAAGGTGTTAGCAACAATTTAGGAGGTTGTTGGAGGGTAGTTAATGGGGTAGGTGTAGTTGATTGGCCTGGGTGGAGAAGCTTGCTTATGTCTGACCAGAATTTTTGTAGTTGATTTTGGTGCTTTTGTTGCAGATTACAGTAGTAATTCTTTTTGTCTAGCATAATAGACTTCTTTGTATCATTTCTCAGCTGTTTATATATAAGGTGGTCTTTTGGGGACTTGGTGGTTCTGCAGGAGGTCCACGCTTTGTTTCTTCTAATAATTTTTTGTCTTGTATCATTGGACAGCCATGGTGTTACTTTGTTATTGGTTCTGATAGTGCGTGGGGGAGCATGGTTATCCAGGAAAGCAAGAAATGTAGAGTTAAAGTGTGAGACAGCTTCATCTAGTGGAAGTAGCCATAAGCTGGACCAGTCACATGTGTTAAGTTCATTCTGAAATTTAGTCTGAATAAAGTTCTTACAACTTCTAATGGTTTTAAATGAAGATTGTTGAGAGATGTCATTTCTTTTTCTGATTATATAGGTCAGGAAGTGATCACTAAAGTCCTCAGGTAGGGTGCCTGTTTTATATATCTGGGGTAGGTTGTTTATTAATATCCAGTCTAGGATACAGGTCAGGAAGTGATCACTACAGTCCTCAGGTAGGGTGCCTGTTTTATATATCTGGGGTAGGTTGTTTATTAATATCCAGTCTAGGATACAGGTCAGGAAGTGATCACTACAGTCCTCAGGTAGGGTGCCTGTTTTATATATCTGGGGTAGGTTGTTTATTAATATCCAGTCTAGGATACAGGTCAGGAAGTGATCACTAAGTCCTCAGGTAGGGTGCCTGTTTTATATATCTGGGGTAGGTTGTTTATTAATATCCAGTCTAGGATACAGGTCAGGAAGTGATCACTAAAGTCCTTAGGTAGGGTGCCTGTTTTACATATCTGGGGTAGGTTGTTTATTAATATCCAGTCTAGGATACTTTCCTTTTTGTTAGGCTTATTGATTCTGGTTGGGGAAGATATCTGGGAGAAGCCATGCAAATTTATATGGGTGGAGGGGAAGTCTGAATAGCAAGTATTCCAGTCGATATGAACATCCCAGAGAATAATAATTTCCTACCTTTTCTTCTTTTCCAACCTTTACACCTTAATCCTAACATTAAACTAAACGAGAATATGATTAATTTGAATCCATACCCCCTGATCAAAAGTAAAACCGTCCTTGACTTCTTTTCACTAAAGATAGATGATACGTCTTCCATCAGAAACAGACTTAAGCTTCCGCTCAAATACTCCATCATGATTAGGCAATTAAAAGATATTTGTAGTAGATTTTGGGCGGGTATCGACATTCATGAATACCAATTAGAATTATGTAAGGTATTATGGAATCTTCTAACTCGTAAAAAGAAAATGGTTTCTCACGCTTATAAACTAATCTCTGCAATCAGATGCTCGAAAGATGCTATCCATTCTGATTTTTGGTTAAAACAAGACCCCTCGATTTCTTCTGAGTCCATTGCCCAAGCCATTCGAAAATTTTCCAAAACTATTCCCCTGCAAAAGTTCAGATATACCCAACTTATGTTAATAAATAACGCATACTATACCCCAGCTTTACTAAACAAGATGTACAATGAAATCCCTCCTTTTTGCCAATTCTGCCCTACGATGGAAGCAGATATCATGCACATCTTTTGGAGTTGCAAGTGCGCTTACAGGCTTTGGTGTGCCCTCAGAGTCAAACTAGAAATAATGGGCTATGAAAAATCTACGCTCTCTTGGCAATTTGCCCTCCTCCATATACCCCCGGAAGGGAAGGACGTCAAGAATATACACTTTCTTATAACATCTTTTATGCTGATAAAATACTATATCACCTTAAATTGGAGGGATAGATCGACTCTTTCTTGGGAAGGTCTCCAAAAGATTGCTGGGAAGCATATTTCTGCCCACAAATATCTGTGGTATTCCATGAGGCTAAATCCTACACAGAGGGACACTTGGAGAATGGTGTATGAGTTTATACTAACATAAATACTCTGCATTTAAACCTTCTTTTTAGGGACCTCGCATAGATGGGTTCTGTATATAGTTAGTTCTTGTAGAGTGACTTCTGTTTACATATGTTATAATGTATTATAGTTTTGTATGATTTGTTTTGTTATAACTAAAAGTCAATAAAAAGAAATTAAAAAAAAAAAAATAATAATTTCCTGGGGGTAGTTAGTGGAGAGCCATTGGAGGATACCCTCCAAGGTATTTATGTTGTCACCTGGGGGAATATAGATACATGCAATGTTTATAGATTTCTGTTTGTTGAGTTGGACCTTTGTGATGAGTATTTCTGCATGGTTAGTTGTTGTTGTCTTTTGGCTTTTCCTGGTTAGGGGTCGCCACAGCATTACTCTGGTCCGCTAATGACTGGCAGTATATTTTGATGAACGCCGAGGTGCCAGCTTGACGTTCAACCTTCAACGAAGGCACGCCCATTACACATGTCTTTCGAATGCCCACCCAACTGTGGGGAGGACATGCAGACTCCACACAGAAGGCACTCCCAGCACTCCAGCTGAGAACTGAACGGGAGAACCTCTTGCTGTGAGGCAACAACACTACCACTGCACTGCCGCAGATCACCTATTTCTGCATTGTTAGTAAACAATGCATTTGGGCTACTAGTTTTGGATACTTCCAGAGTGGATTTATAGAAGCTGGCTACTCCCCCCTCCTTTCTTAGAGATGTGATCAAGTCTTAATATATTGTACCCTGGGGGTATAATCTCATTATCAATGGTAGTAGGCTTGAGCCAGGTCTTTGTAAGGCATGGTATATCAGGGGAGTGGACATCCAGGAGGACATGTAAGTAGTGAATTTTCTTGTTTATACTTCTAATGTTTAGGTGACACACTAGGAGTGAGTTGGGGGCATTATTTGAGTTTCATAGGCTAGTATGGGTTTTATTTGTGGGGCTGATAGTAACAGGTGGGGTTGGGCCTGGGTTAGGGTGGATGTCATCATCCACTATGAAGTTAGGTAGTAATCTAATAGCAAGTTTCTGGAGTTTTAATAAGAGTTTATGGTAGTATTTAGTTCTAGGATTAATATATGAAGCACGAATGGGATGTTGAGTTTTTGCATTTGAAGAGTTTGATGAGAGGTGGGGTAGTGGTTGGTTAGAATTATGTGGCTGATTAGTAGTACTGGTTTTGGTTCTAGGATAGTGGGTGTCAGGGAGGTGTTGGTATTCATAGGCTGTGAGAAGATAGAGAATTATAAGTGGGGGTATTAGGCAGTAAATAGGACTAGAGTTTGAAGATTTGTTAAAAGTATGTGGGAGGCATTGTAGGGGTATTTGAGTAATACTTGTTTAAAATAGAGTTGGGGTGTTTATAATTAGCATATAGTGAGAAACTGTCCTGTGAATGATTGGTTAATGCTGATTGATTCTGACGAGTGGGAGTGGTGTCAGATGAGAGGGAGTGGCAAGGTGATAATAAGTGTAGGACAACTGGGGGCGGGTGGGAATTTGGGGCAGGGTAGAGGAGCGGAGTGAGCCCACAGGGCGAACGGAGCAGGTAGAGCCAAAAGATGAAGAAGATCGAGGAGAACAATCAATCAGTGGAATGCTGAAGTCTGAAGGTAAGTGTGCTGAGATGTATAAGAAGGTAAGAGGCTTAAAAAAAGATGGAAGTGAGATTATAACAGCGTGATATAAGGAAATATTTATATAGTTATACTGGGACCACAGTGTGAGAGAGAACAATAATAAAGAGATGACTAAGAACTGTGTTAGAGGGATTCGATGTAGAAGAGGTAAAGGGATTTAGAGACCCTAAAGCTAATAGTATGGAGCCACCTAGTGGGCAGGTGGGGCACTTGGATGCACTAATAGTATGGAGCCACCTAGAGGGTAGTGGGCTACTTACACACAAGCACACTACTGGGGATTCCTATGAAGCAAGGCAGAAAAGCTAAGTCAAAAGATGGTGCCTTTCTACATCAGGCTTTTTGATACCTCTGTAATTAAGCTGAAGTGGGAGAGGAGGTGTGCAGGTTCAAGGTTTGGGAAGGGATAGACACAAAGTAATGCAAGGTTGAGAGTCAGAAAAACTGGACTAAGCCAGCTGCTAAAAAGAAAACAGGAAAACCAAGCTAAGTTAATTCCAGGTCAGTGTGGTGCAGTATTTACCTAATAACTATAAATGTTATACTACTAATCTAGTACATAGTGGTGAAAAGGACCACCACTTCTGCAGGGAAAAACAAAAGAAGTATGGGCTGCAGGTACATAGGTAAACTTTTTCCAAGAGAAAGTAGTTTTAAGTAATTGACCTAGGAATACTATAGAACGAGAGAAAAATGGGGGGGACTACTAGTGTGCACGCGTACAGTGAAAGGGAAACAGTCTTCAGTTTGGAGGACAGACTAAATACAACTCTAACATACACTAGTGTAGCTGAAAGCACTTTAGTGTTTCACTGACACAGGTTCTCTCTGCCTAAAGTTGTGACTTTGTTAGGCAAAGTAGCTGCAGTGAGCATGATATCATGAAAGCCCATCCCCATCTTTATTCCTGACCCACTTATATGCACCCCCATCCCTGACTTAATAAATTCAAAACCTGCCTGGTGTATCTTTACCTCAGTTTGTAACCTACCCAGTGAATTAACAGTACCCCCTTGTAAAATAGAAAAAGAAAAAAAATACATCTAGCAAGGTAGGAACAGCTAACTACCTTTTTATATTTGGTGAATACCTTTGTTCCCTTTTGAAAACCAAAACAAAAAAGAAAACATTGTACTTACAGATTGTTTTCTTTGGGCATATCCTCAGTCTCTGGTGTAGCCCCCCCCCACCCCCCCATTCAGTACCTTACTTCGTGGCTATTGCAATATTATTTCTGAACATCCCAAGTCACCGTTTTTAAATTCCAATTCTTCCCACTCATCCTACCCAGCTGGGTGGCTGCCGTAATAGCGAGATCACAAGGTAATCTTGGATATTACTGTAAATTGATTGTTCCTGGTTTCTAACATAATCTTTGTTCCTTAAAACACTGTACGGTTTAGTAACATAAAAGTCCTGTATCAGTAATACTACATATATCATAGTCTTAGTGGTCTGAAACTGAATTTCTGGTTGTCGTAGCTCGCGTTGTAAATGTGCTAAAGCTGTGCTGTGTATTGTAGTGTAACCTGTGTCTCAACCTCTTAGCTGCAGTGGCACATTTGGATGAAATGAAAAGAATTAGCTACTTAGTGTTTTACAGGCTGTTAATATTTACATACTGCTGTTGATATTCCGCTTTTCCTGCCAGATTTCTAAATAAGAACTTAGCAACGTTTCATCTTGCGACATTGTTTCACTTGTGTGCATGTAACTATTTCCTGCCACATTCGAAATGAGAAAAATCGCTGCACTCTGATACAATGTATTACTTATCTGCATATGCTACATGGCCCATACTGCTAGTGTATCTCTGTAAATGTGTTGGTATTTTAAATGTGCTCTTGGAATATTTCCACATATACTACTGTGTAAAGCAGTAATTTAACTGCTATATTATCTCTTATAAACTCTAATCACTGTCTTATCAGGAACATTTTGCAACCTGTTTAGTCTTTGAGTTTTTTAGAGTATTGTACATTTAGAGTGAAAAGTGTTGGCTGATGTCACACCCATCCCTGACTTTCACCCTGCAGAACTTATCATTCTAAATTGCTACCTTAATTCTCAAAAGAAATTTGTCATTGCTTCCATCTACATCCCTCCTGGGAATAATTTGTCCACCTTAGAAAATATCCTTTACTGGTTCTCCCACTATACCCCTACAAAACCATCATTTCGGGAGATGTTAACCTAGACTGGTTAAAACTTAAAACTGACTCTCCACAACTGAATATCAACCTGCATGGTTTCCATCAATTGATATCTACCCCTACCCATCACCATAAAAACAGTTATTCTAGCTCCATCATAGACTGGATACTCACCAACTGTCCCCACCACTACCATAATCCTACAACCTCATCTGACTGCCTTAGTGATCACCTTCTCACCTCTGTTCTTAGATATACCACCCCCAAAACCCCACCTTTAGAGGGACTGTCATAAACTATCAGACTTCAATGCAACCCAGTTTAACTCCATTCTCTCTAGTATAGAATGGTCTATCCTTAAACAAATCCTTCTTAATGATGCAGTAACAATGTTCAATAGCATCTACCTGAATAGCCTTAACTCGCTTGCCCCCTCTAGGAAGATCAGAATAAAATCTAATCATGCCCCATGGCTATCAAGTGAAACCAAGTCCCTTATGCACAAGAGAGAGAGTACCTGGAAAGCATAGAATAAAACTAAGGAAATTCCTCTACTCCACAAATGTAGGCATCTTAGGAATTTGACAAAAAAATAAATAAATAACGACAAAAGGTCCTTCTATAACTTTGCATAGCTCAACAGCAAATCTAACCTTCGGAAGTTTTGGTCAACCCTAAATAGAATTCTCTCTCCTGGTTGCCCCTCTGCTCCCTGTCCTTACCCAGACATATCGCCGCTGGAAACAGCTACTCTCCTCAATAAGCACTTCATAGACTCCATCCAAAACCTCTTACCTACCAACTCTTAACACTACTTCTCTACTTAACCCTCCTAACCCCTCAGTAGTACTCCATTCTCTTTACACTCAGCCTCTACCTCCTACATTAGCTCTCTTCTTCAAAAGCTTAAACCCTGCTGTCCCTCTACTGACAACCTACCTCCTACCTTCCTCAAAATTGCTGCTGATTCCATAGCCTATCCTGCATCTATCCTAATCAATAAATCCATTCAGGAATCCACTGTCCCTACCCTTTGGAGATCCTTCTTCACCATTCCCCTGCATAAAGGTGGTAACTCTACAGACCCTTCTAACTATCGCCCCATAGCCATCCTATCCCCCTTTTTAAGATACTTGAAAAATACACACACTCTCAGCTTTTCAACCATCTCCTCTAGAGCAACCTTCTCACTCCCACTCAGCATGGTTTCCGTCCTAACCATAGCACCACTACTGCCCTCTTATCCTTCACACATACCATAGCTGAGGCCCTAGACAACAATAAGCTCATATTTTGTCTCTTCCTAGACCTTTCCAAGGCCTTTGACACCATCTCCTGTCCCCTGCTTCTATCTAAACTTGCAAATCTAAATCTATCTTCTTCTTCCCAAGCCTGCTTCTCCAGTTACTTATCCTGCAGGCAGCAATCTGTCAAATGTCTTTCTTCTTCCTGTCCATTTATATCTGTTCCTACCGGAGTGCCAGAAGGTTCCATTCTGGGACCTCTCCTGTTCAGTGTCTTTACCAATGACCTCTAAACATCCTGTAAAGAATCCTCCCTCATCCATATGTGGACAACTCAACCCTTATCTCTATCTCTGACAATATCTCTAAACTCCACACTCTAACTCAACAGTCATTTCTATCCACTGAACAGTGGTTATCCAATAATCTACTTATCCTTAACCCCAAAAAACCCAAATTCCTTCTCTTTCTGCCTCGATCTCTCACTCACCACAAATCCACCTTTGAAATTACATCCCTTAATAAGACTTAAATCTAACCAGAATCTCTCACAAAACTTTTGGGGGTCATTATTGATGATGAACAAGAAGAGGAGGAAATAGGTGGAGTTGAAGAAGAGTGGCAGCACCTAAAAACAGCATGTGTTAGGACTACAGAAAAGATATGTGGCCGAGCCAGGTATGGAAATAAGGTACATAAGGAAAGCTGGTGGTGGAATGCAGAAGTGCAGGAAGTAATCAAAAGAAAGAAGGAGTGCAGGAAGAAGTGGGAGATTGAAAAGACTGACCAAGTTAGGAAGGACTACTGGTTGGCTAACAAAGAAACTAAGAAAGAAGTTGCAATAGCAAAGAATAGGGCATCAGAGGCGCTCTATCAGCTTCTGGAAAGTGACTCAGTAAGGGGCACAAAGAAACTATACCAGGTTGCAAGGCAAAGACAGAAAGATAAAGAAGATAGTCAGACACCCTTCTTAAGGGATTCCAGCAACAACCTGCTTACCAGCCCACAGGACATCAAAGGCAGATGGAAGGAGTATTTAAAGCAGCTTCTGAATGAAGAAAACCTCACAGAAGCGGTACTGCCCCAGAAACAGCCTACAATGAGAGTAGAAGAGGAGCCCAGCTTAGAAGAAGTAAGAGCAGCACTAAGGAAAATTAAGTCAGGGAAAGCAGCAGGCTCAGATGAGGTCACAGCCGATATGATAAAGATGCTGGGTGAGCTAGGGGAGATATAGCTCCTGAGGGTACTAATTGCAGTGTGGAGAGAAAGGCGTATCCCAGATGACTGGAGAATAAGCATACTCGTGCCAGTGTACAAGAACAAAGGGGGCATCCACAACTGTGGACAGTACAGAGGCATCAAACTCCTACCACATTGCATGAAAGTTCTGGAGAGGGTGATTGATAAACGGATATGCAGAATAGTAGAATGTAAGATGGGAGATGAACAGTTCGGATTTAGATCAGGATGCAGCACAACTGACCTGATGTTTGCATTGAGACAGATACTTGAGAAGAAACTAGAGAAGAGGAGAGAGTCAAACTGGGCTTTCCTAGACTTGGAGAAAGCATATGACAAGGTCCCAAGAAAGCTGATCTGGGCAGTACTGCAGTGGTTTGAAGTCCCCGAAACATTGGTAGAATTAGTACAGGCTATGTACAACGACCCAGTGACTCAAGTACGAACAGTGTTTGGCCTCACTGAGGGGTTCCCAGTGGGAGTGGGTGTACACCAGGGTTCAGCACTGAGCCCACTGCTGTTCATACTTGTAATGGACTACATCAGCAAAAAGGTTGGAGGAGTCAGAGCAACAAAGCTACTGTATGCAGATGATGTGGCAGTACAGGCAGACTCTGATCTAGAACTTCAGCAAAGGATAGGAGAATGGAATGCAAATCTGAAGGCGCATGGGATGAAACTAAGCACAGATAAGACAGTGGTAATGGCCGCAGATTGGGGAAATCAGAAGAAGCTGAGAATAGAGATAGATGGGAAGATAGTGGAACAGGTAAACAGCTTCAAGTATCTGGGAGGGGTGGTTAAGGAGAAGGGTAGTCTGAATGAAGAGGTCAAAGCTAGAATCAGAGGGGCTGCAGCCAACTGGCATAGAGTATCAGGTGTAGTCTATGACAGAAGAATGCCAAAGAAGCTGAAAAGTAAGGTGTACAAGACAGTGGTGTGACCAGTACTACTGTATGGTACAGAAACCCGGGCAGTAAAGGCAGAACAGTTGAAGAAGCTAGAGGTGATGGAAATGAAGTGCCTGAGAAAGGTAGTAGGATGCACACTGTGGGACAGGCGAAGAAATGAGGACATAAGAGCAGAAGCCATAGTAGCTCCAATTGTAGAAAAGATCAAAGAAAACAGATTACGATGGTATGGGCACATGTGTAGAAAAGCAGAAGACAATCTGGTGAGGGAGATTTGGGACAGACAGGAAGAAGGTAAGAGGAAGCGAGGGCGTCCAGCAAAGAGGTGGATGGATTGTGTGAAAGAAGATCTGCGACAGTCAGGCATGAGTGTTGAAGAAGGCAGGAGAGTGGCACTGAATCGAGAGAGTTGACGACAGTTAATACGATAGCCCAACCCCATGTAAATGGGAAAAAGGGGGATGATGATGATATTGATGATGAACTCAAATTTAATCTCCACTGGCTCCAAGGCATAAAAAAGACAAACCAGAAACTTGGCTTACTATACCGCAATAAAAAAATTCTTACTACCACTGCTAGACTCTCCCTTACACAAACCCTCCTCCTTCCCTCCCTCCTATATACTGCCCCTGTACTCACTAATATTCAAACCACAACCCTGAGCAAACTCCAACAAACCTACCACAAAATAGCTAGGTTTGTCACAAACTCACCTTACAATGCACATCACTGCCTTGCTTTAAACTCACTCCAGTGGTTTGAATTTCCTCAGCTCCTACTTCTATCTCAACTTCAGATGTTGCATTTCATTCTTAATAAGCGTGCATCCTGTCCTGCTCTCACTTCACTCATCCCAATGTATACACCACATCAGACTCTCCACACTTCCAGTCAGCAACTACTGCTCACATACCAACCAAATAAAACTATAGGCAAACACCTATACAAATACTCCATTGCACAAGCCTGGAACAAACTCCCTATAGATATACATTCCATCATCCACCCAGCACACTTTAAAGAAAAACACAGATTTTACTTACTTAACTCCAAACTTTGTCATTGTTTGGTACCAACTTAAGCACCACACAGTAATACTTTTTTTTCCTCCCTCCTCTTTCACATAAGTACTCCATTATCTTAGGTTACATACTAATGTTTTTCTAATCAGTTCTGTTGGTTAAATCTCTGTGTGTAAATATGTAAATATAATTGCTACCATCATTATAAACAAAAAAAAAAAAAAAAAAAAAAAAAAGATGTGCATCCATTGCAATTTCTACCTTTTATTTACATTTTTTTGTATAACTGAAATTTTGATGCTTAAATACATTTCTTTGTTTAACCAAGTTTTCTCCGTTCAAAATCATACTGTTAAAGTAAGATTTTTCCATAATTTTGTTCATGTATTGGAGCTTTTCTCCTCGCTTCTCCACTGAAAATGGGCCACAAGCCCAGTTGGACTAACCTGGTTAACAAATGTCAATAAATCAATCAATAAATAAATAAATAATGTCTAACCCCTCCCTCGCATGTTATCTTAACATATTTACTATCTTGTTCTTCCCTCCTGTGCCTCCCTGCTCCCTCTTCTACCCTTAAGAAAGCCTGTACCTAGTGCCTGTTGACGACAACAGGAGCCATTAATAAGAACGGCCACAGCACCCACCGGACAGTGTCACCATCCATAAAAAAAAGTTATAAAGTATGAATAATAATTAATCTGCTTAAACTGATTGTTACCTTATTTCTGCCTAAAGTAGTGACTTTGTTAGGCAAGGTCACTGTAGTGAGCACAAAATCATGAAAGCCCAACACCGTCTATATTCCCGACCCACATATATGTACCGCCCATCCCTAACTCTATATTTCTCATGCTAATACATTCAAAACCTGTCTGGTTTACCTTTATCTCTGTTTCTAACCTTCCCAGTGAATTAATAGTACCCCCTTGTAAAATAGAAAATGAAAAAATACATCTCGCAAGGTAAGGAAAGCTAACTACCTTCATAGATTTGGCAAATACCTTTTTTCCCTTTTGAAAACAAAAACAAAAAAGAAAACATCGTACTTACAGGTTGTTTTCTATGGGCATATCCTCAATTTCTGGTGTAGTCCACCCTCCCCCCACTCAGTACCTCTCTTCCTGGCTATTGCAATATTATTTCCGCACATCCCAAGGTACCATTTTTGAATTCCAATTATTCCAACTCATCCTACCCATCCGAGTGACTGTTGTTATAGTGTGCTCACATGGAAATCTTGGATATTATTGTAACTTGAATGTCCCTGATTTCTAATGTTATCTTTGTTCCTTAAAACATGTGTGGTTTAGTAACATAAAGTCCTACATCAGTAATAGTACATATATCATAGCCTTAGTGGTCTGAACCTGAATTTCTGGTTGTCATAGCTCATGTTGTAAATGTGCTGCTTGTGCTGTGCAATGTTGTGTAACCTGTGTCTCAACCTCTTAGCTGCAGTGGCACATTTGAATGAAATGAAAATAATTAGCTACTTAGTATTTTACAGGCTGTTAATATTTACATAATGCTGTTGATATTCCACCTTTCCTGCCACATTTCTAGATTAGAACTTAGAGACATTTCATCTTGCGGCATTGTTTCACTTGTGTGCATGTAACTGTTATTTCCTGCCACATTATAAATGAGAACGTAGCTGCACTCTGATATAATGTATTACTTATCTGTGTATGCTAGATGGCCCATAATGCTAGTGTGTCTCTGCAAATGTGTTGGCATTTTAAATGTGCTCTTGGAATATTTCCACATATAATTGTGTGTAAAATAATAATTTAACTGCTATATCATCTCTTCTAAACACTAATCAGTGTCTTATTGGGAACATACTGCACCCTGTTTAAGTCTTTGAGTTTTTTAGAGTATTGTGCATTTAAAGTGAAAAGTGTTGGCTGATGTCTAGCCCCCTCTGCATGTTATCCTAACATATTTTCTATCTTGTTCTTCCCTCCTTTTCCTCTAAGGCACCCTGCTCCACCCATAAGCAAGCCAGTACCTAATGCCCGTTGAGGACTAAAGGAGCCATTAATAGGAACGGCTGCATCACCCAATGGACAGCATCACCATCCATAAAAAAAATTATAAAGGATGAATAATGCTTAATCTGCCTAAGCTGATTGTTACCTTATTTCTCCCTAAACTAGTGACTTTGTTAGGCAAGGTAGCTGCAGTGAGCGCAGTATCAAGAAAGCTCAACCCTGTCTACATTTCCGACCCACTTATAAGTACCCCCCATCCTTCACTTTATATTTCTCCCGCTAATAAATTTAAAACTTGTCTGGTTTACCTTTATCTCTGTTTCTAACCTTCCCAGTGAGTTAATCATCCCCCCTTGTAAAACAGAAAAAGAAATAAATATGTCTAGCAAGGTAAAGACAGCTAACTACATTCTTACATTTGGTGAATACCTTTTTTCCCTTTTCAAAACAAAAACAAAAAAGAAAACATCATACTTACAGGTTGTTTTCTTTGGGCATATCCCCAGTTTCTGGTGTAGCCCCCCCCCCCCCATAGTACCTCACTTCCTGGCTATTGCAGTATTATTTCTGCACATCCCAAGGTGCCATTTTTAAATTCCAATTATTCCTGCTTATCTTACCCAGCCGGGTGGCTGCCCTGATACCGTGCTCACATGGTAATCTTGGATATTACTGTAAATTGACTGTTCCTGGTTTCTAATGTTATCTTTGTTCCTTAAAAGCCTGTGCAGTTTAGTAACATAAAGTCCTGTATCAGAAAATAGTATGTATATCATAGCATTAGCTGTCTGAAACTGAATTTCTGGTTCTCATAGCTCACATTGTAAATGTGCTGCACCTGTGTTGTGCAATGTAGTGTAACCTGTGTCTGAACCTCTTAGCTGCAGTGGCACATTTGGATGAAATGAAAATAATTAGTTAATAGTGTTTTATAAGCAGTTAATATTTACATACTGCTGTTGATATTCCACTTTTCCTGCCACATTTCTAAATAAGAACTTAGCGACATTTCATCTTGCAACATTGTTTCACTTGTATGCATGCAACTGTTATTTCCTGCCACATTCTAAGTGAGAATGTAGCTGCATTCACTTTGATACAATGTATTTCTTGTCTGCATATGCTAGGTGGCTCGTACTGCTAGTGTGTTTCTGTAAATGTATTGGGATTTTAAATGTGCTCTTGGAATATTTCCACATATAATACTGTGTAAAGTAATAATTTAACTGCTATATTATCTCTTCTAAACTCTAGTCAGTGTCTGATCAGGAATATACTGCACCCTGATTTAGTCTTTCCCCAGGATTCATGAAGCTTGCACCAAGCGCCGGAGTAGCGTCGGCGATCTAATGCCAAATATGGCCACCGAGCGATTCAGGTACGAGCTGTTTCCATGTGCACTACCAGCGTATGCCAGAGCTGCGCAGCTCCAGGTGCATGTATGCTAATTACCCCATGCGCAGCAGTGTAACATGCAAATGAAGGTATATAGCGATTCATGAAGTGGTGCAGGCATAGGGTAAGCATGAAAAAATGTAAACCAAAAAAATGGTTTACATTTTTTCAAACATAAAATCGGAGCCATGAAAGCGGACCAAACGTATGTATTATAATGTTAATATATGCCAATGGCTAAATATATAGCCAATGGCATAAAAAAACATGCACAACAAATAAAAAATAACATTTAATGTCATGGCCACACTAACACAAAGTAAAACCGCAGTGCATCAGTGAACAAACGGGATCACAATGAAAATATATTTAGATGTCATAAAACTGCAATGTAACACAATTCATGAATTCCTCATAATAGTCAATGGCATGCATGCTACACCACAACCATGGCGCAAGTGTTGCTAAGGGTCTGTGACAGTGCTCTTTGTGGTAACTAGGAATTAGTAGTCAATGCCATGCAAATGAGTCAAGTAATACTGAATCGCAAACTCCCTGCCGGCGTAAGGATGTACCACACGGTGTAGCAGTACAACACCGAGGTGTGGCCTGGAGGTAAACATGACATCAAGAGAGGGGTGCGCTACTGTAGCTGTAAGCACATTGGAGCATTGCTAATCCAGGTTGCCTGTTGCTAAGCAAAGCCGCAGGAGAGGGGTGTGGAAGTAGCCATAGCTTTGCTTAGCTGAGAGCACACAAGGTAACTGAAAGTGCATGTGAACGTGGATGAAAATGTGCTCTAAACCTGTTAAATGGCTGTGTGCGGCACGCACCACAGCTGAAGCAGGAAGGATACAGGAAGACAATAAGGAAATGCTGCAGCATGGTAATTGGAGTACAAATGAGTAATTAATACCTAGAAACTCACAGTGGGCCATAGACAACAGCTAACAAGGCTGCTAGCAGCTACCTGCAGAACAGAAAAGGGGAGGTGCCGTACTGCAAAGAAAAGAGAACTGTCACAGCAGAACAAAGCAAACTTTCAGTAGATCTGCTACATAACACATTTCGCAACACAATCCTGGGTTGTGAAAGTACAAAACAAGAAAGCAGGCAGCTGGATGCATGCCTGACAATGGGAGGGGAATCAGGTTGAAAAGTGAAGTAAAGGGCACTAGATGAATCAATGCAGCCAAGCGTAAGTCAACACCAAAGGCCCCACAATAGCAGTACCTGCTGTAAAACCCATAATTAAGATACCCTGCAGCTGAATTGCATATACACACCCAATTATACCAGCATCATCCATTGCACAATAGTATAAGGTGTAAAAGCCCCACACACACACTTGTGTATTCCCAGACACTCTGCACAATTGGTGTATACAGATGGGGAACTTTTAATATGTACATGTTAGGGGCTGCCATAGCTTTGATTCACCAGCATGTGTTGGAGACTGACGGTGGTGTGGAGGATGATGCTGATAACCATCTCAGGCACTGGAGGAGGAGAAGAGTGTTCAGACCCAGGGTAACCTACCAGGGGCTACATGATCTGGAGATAGTAGAGTGTTACAGGGTGGACAGGGGCACCATACAGCAACTTGTTGAGCTGTGCCAACCACGCCTCAGAGCCAGAAATAACAGAGGGGATCCCATCACAGTGGACATGAAGGTATGTGTAAGCTTGAGAATACTAGACACAGGTACCTTTCAAAGGCCAACTGGGGATATCATGGGGATCTCACAGGCATCAGCATCCAGGGTACTCCACCAGTTCCTGGATGCCTTGTTACCACATGCCAATGAGCACATATACTTCCCCTGAACGCAGGAGGAGTTGGCCAGCAATATGCATCTCTTCCACCATGTGGCAGACTACCCGGAGGTACTGGGTGCAATAGAATGCACACACATACACATGAAGACACCACCCGGTGAGCAGGGTAGGAGCTACATAAACCGCTAGGGATACCCCTTCATCAACTGCCAGGTTGTGTGCAATGCCCAGGGCATTATCATGGATATGTGTGCTGCCAGCCCTGGAAGCTATCACGACTCCCAAATCTGGCATGCCTCACAGCTGTATCAGGTATTTGCCAGGGGGGACATCCCATATGGCCACCAGGTGGGGGATGCTGGCTATGCACTGGAACCGTGGATGATGACTCCCATTAGAAATGCACACACAGCCACGCAAGAATGCCATAATGAGGCACACGCAGAAACCAGAATCATCATAGAGCACATGTTTAGGATGCTGAAATCACGGTTCCATTGCTTGGACATATCTGGTGGAGCCTTGCAGTACTCTCCAGGCACGTGTGCCCACATCTTCATAATATGTGCCATGCTACACAATATGATCCTGTGGAAACAGCTACAGAAGAGACAGAATGGTGAAAGCCTTCACAGCCCACCACCATTGCCAAGGTTCCTGCAAGCACAGAGGGACTCAGACCACGAACACCCTGTGCCAGCCCCAGTAGGCAGATGGAGGTGTGCCCAGTATGCCCATGCCTTGGCAAAGAGGGAACATATAGCACACACACTGACAGTGTAGGCACTTATGGACTGACACCCTTCTCCACCTGCACACACAGCAAACATGGATGGCACACACACACTACCACCTGTGAATTGTCATGTATAGGTGGTCTACTGTGTGCATCCTACATAGGTAGCCCTCAACTATTGTACACACAACTGCCATTGGCACAAGGTAAGTCAATACCTGAACAGTAAATTAAGCTATCAGCATGTGTCCATACTGTATGCATAGATTCATAGATACATAGGTAGGTACATGCCTAACTGCCCGAGGCCACTCATAAGCATAGCCAAAACGTGTCTGCTTTTGCCACTCCATTGATTAACTAACTGTCCCTCTGTGGAGCAGAGCCAGTTGCGGGATCCCTGGGGTGTATCCACTGTTCCCCACCCACTCTGCAAGGATTCCCTGGAGTGTTAGTGAGAGGTTTCGTATAATGTAATCAGGGATGTAGTTCCAAATAATGGGGAGTACCCTGACAGGAATCTTCACAGATGATTTAAATGTTACATAGTATACCTTAAACACAGTTTGCATATATAGGTAGTATTCCACAGAATAATAAACATTTGGAACACACAACCGCTGAAATGTGCATTAATCACCCTTGCACTACCAGTGCCTGCTCTGAGAGGTAAGCTATCACTGCCAGGATTAGAATATGCAACCATGTACACAATCTTCACAATAACCTACCACTAAGCTACCTGAGATGTACCAATGGCAGTTGTGTATACTGACAGGTTAAAACACAAAAGGTAGGAATGTGTGAAAATAGGACAAACCGGCATGTACCCAATGAAAGGTGTATGCTATCTATCTATGTAGATATATATATATATATATATATATATATATATATATATATATATATATATATATATATATATGGGTCTACTTCGAATGCCCGAACCGCCGATTCACCGACAGGGAAATGACCGACGCCAGAAACCCGACAACACACAAACCCGACAACGAACACCGAACACCATAACACCGACACACTACACGTCAACAACACAGTACACTACAACACATATCCACTAGCCCTAACCCAAACCCTAACCCTAAGGTCCGACACTACCGCACACACTCCCTACCTGCACCCTAACCCTAACTCACTTACACACCCCAAACCCCAAGCTCCGACACTACCGCACACACTCCTACCTGCACCCTAACCCTAACTCACTTACACACCCCAAACCCCAAGCTCCGACACTACCACACTCCCTACCTGCACCCTAACCTAACTCACTTACACACCCCAAACCCCAAGCTCCGACACTACCGCACACTCACCTATCACACACCCTAACCCTACATCCCTGAGTATTCAACACTTACCTGTCCGCTCCCTACTCCTACATCCCTCACTATCGCATACTTACCAGGTCGCGCTTACACAGTCCCTTGTCGGTCTTCCGTCTGCCGGGATTCGAGCGTGTCGGTCAACTGCGTTGTCGGGTTTCTGGCGTCGGTCATTTCCCTGTCGGTGAATCGGCGGTTCGGGCATTCGAAGTAGACCCATATATATATATATATATATATATATATAAATCAACATATAAATATATATATATATATATATATATATATATATATATATATATATATAGAGAGAGAGAGAGAGAGAGAGATATGGGGATATACATATATATGTAGATATATAGGTAGGTTAACAACATTTACATAATCATGGGGGTACATATAAATGGGATACCTACCACATATCAACTGCTTGACATACTGAAGTGCGTAATCATGAGGCTTAAAGTCCGAAAGACCACAGTACCGAAACACCAGAAGTGCGAGGTTTAAAATCCTGATGTTAAGGGACATTTAGTCAGTGCTTCTGGTGTTGCAGTTCAGGTAGGTTACTGTGTGTAAGTGTGTTTCTGAGGGCTGTAGTGTGTGTAAGTGTGTGTTCTGAGTGTGGTGTGTGTTTCTGGGGGACTGTAATGTGTGGGTGTGGATTTGATTTGTGCGTCTGTTTGTGCGATCTAGGAGGTAGAATATTAAAGTAGAGGGGGTGTGGGGGGCACAGACACCCACATGGGGGGTGTAGGGGGGCTTGCCCACCTGCTCATACGTAGTGTAGGATGGTTTGTTTGGATGTGGTGGGTAGCAGTGTGTCTGTGTGTGCATGTGTGTGTTCCATGTTTGTGTTACTTTCGTGAGTTACTGTCGTTGTCAATAATGTGGGGTATGGGAGTCTGGGCCCAGTACTGTGGGCATCAGAATTGTGTGGTTTCGGGATTCCGTAGGTATCCCGTATACAGCAGTTGAAGTGTTCATATATGAGTATAACATGGACCATAGCAATCACACATTCGGCCACGACCAAATTTTATGAACAAAGGATATGGAGAGTATATGCCTATACACCATTACAAATATGTGCTATGGACATGAGCCAATGATAGGGTTACCACCTGTCCCACTTTGCGAGGGACACTCCCTCTTTGGGCGGTTGTGTCCTGACCAAAAACATTAAACTTGGCAAATGTCCTGAGATTGTAGGACATAATTATGTCCCATATGTAATGTAATAGTTGCATACAATAGTTCTTTCTGTATCTAAAATACCTACATGTTACAAGAAACAGGATAAGCAACTAAACTGCTACAAGAATAAGCCTATATTTAGGCAAAAAAGGAAAGTTCTATCCCTTGTACTGACCATGGGTTTGTGTTGGCCTGTAAAATCTGATGTGTGTACCAAAAATGTCCCACTATGGCCATTTGAAAAGGTGGCAACCCTAGCCAAAGAGGGTCAGTCACCAACACAACTCCAGTGACTGCAAATACCTATGACAGAAATGCACAGCTTTCATGTAGCAACACTTTGTTACATTCCGATGTATTGCCGAAAGGATTCAAGGACTAACATCACCTGCATGCTATACAGGAACCAATTAACAGTGCCTTAATGAATCAGCCTGCAATTACAACAGTATTAGACCACTAAAGAATAGGTGTTCAAATAGGGAAGGAACCCTCATGCACATATCGATTATGTATAAAAGCAGTTCCTACACACCTGCATCTGCTATGTACACCCACCAACATCACCCCCTCACCCAAACAAATTACAATACAAACTGTAATAACATCACAAATCATTCACTCACTGTACGACATCTGCAGAAGCCTTAACATACCCTGTCAGAGACACACTAACATGGCCCTATGTGAAATAGTTGTTGTTATACAATGGAACAGCTGCTGATGTTACAGGGTTTGTTTGCACTAATCCCGTTTCAGAGGGTTGTGTGTACACCAGGAAGTGTTACCAATTACTGATTAACAGCACAGTATGATACACATGTACACCAAACCAAGCATGTCTGGTAAGCACACTGTAAACCACCTAACAGCTCATGCATAGCCATACAGCCTTGAGCTGCCCAAACATCCTTGCCAGACTAAAACATCTGTATAAGTATCAGGTTCAAACAAACCCTGCATAAGTAGCAATGTTCTGAAATATAACAGCTGTACTCACTTGTAGAACAACATCTTCCAGCCATCACACACAATCCACGGGAGTCATGAAGCTAATATATCCCTGTCTGTCTCCATATAGCTGTTGAAATACATCACAAACAACACATCCAGGCCGTCTTCCTTGAAAGTAAGGCAAT
Organism: Protopterus annectens; assembly: GCF_019279795.1. NCBI lineage: Eukaryota > Metazoa > Chordata > Ceratodontiformes > Protopteridae > Protopterus > Protopterus annectens. Next base: position 439,710,768 of record NC_056740.1, on the reverse strand, counting down.
CGGACAACGCCCAAGTGGAGTACTCAATTATACACCACTGTTGCCATGGTATTGGCTAATGGAGTAGCTGCACAGCTGATGTGCATCTAATTAACTACTTTGGAACACTAGTTGGTTGTCAGGATAGCACATGTTACCGATATTTAACTAGAAAAGGATGGCTTATCATACATTCAAACCCTCTGTATATACCAGCAGAACATTACAAAGAAGATTGAAACACAAACTGAAAAGGATTGAATTAACAGTCAACGACACCTCGGGTTACTAAGATATGTAGAACACTCAATATGTCTGTGTATGTAGTACCTGTTCTGTAATATTTAAAGTGCACGCAATCCATATAGTGGAAACAGTTATCTTGTAGTGATGTATTGTTGAGCATAGTAACGCTTGTAGTATTTATGTGTGTACTGCTGTAGATCACAAGGCAAACACTGCATACACCAAAAGGGATGCTATATAAGGGCTTTGAACCCAAATATTCCTCACCAGCCACTGTCAGTGGCAGGGCTGGTCTAACAAACATGTGCTATAACAGGGGATAGTATATGTTGATATAGTGTAACAGTAGGCATATGTATGGGTGTATTACTGAGAATAACATGTCGAAGGTTGGCCCACTGTGCAATTATGATTTGCATTGTGGGATATTGTGCCAATAACTGTGCAATGTACAGTATTGTAGGCAGATATGTATTACAAGTTGCATAGCATTACTGTTATGTTAGGCAAACATTAGTTATGTCTATTGGCATTTACAATACACAATAAAAGGATACATATGACTTGTAGTCACCCAACAGTTTATCAGCATGATAGCAAAGTAAAATGGAAGAGCTAGTTAACTGCCATGCACATAAGACATGCAATAAGTGCAAAGGTAGGTACTAGGCTGTCTTCCCAAGGGTATTTATAAGCCTAGCTAGAGTGTGCTGGCTTTCGCCTCCCCCTTAGGTTAGTTCCCTGTGCCTCTGAATGGCAGAGCCATTAGTTCCCTGTGCCTCTGTCCAGCAGAGCCACTGCAGTGATCCCTGGGGTACATGTCTGTCTCCCATCCACCCATCAAGGTTTCCCTTGAAGAGTGCTAGTGATGGGCCTTGCCTGATGTACATTGGAATCATGTTCCAAAGCATGGGGAGTCTCCGGGCATGTGGAACAGCTGTGATGGTGTTCCCATAGCCATTCACATCATAAACACAGTACATTATCTAGGGAAAACATGTTGGTATTTGACCATGACAGTCGCTGTGAGTGGTATCTGGATGTGGTGTTCTGACACGGCATCGCAGATGATATCCAGATGTACCTCAAACATTATACACAGTGGGAAATAGCCTAAAGACAGGAGGGTGATGTGCCACACATGACTACAGCATGTACGTGTAGCTATGCTGCATTGAGACTACTGCCTGTTTAACATGTGTGTGGTAATGGCTATTCTGCATGTTTTAATACAGACATGACAGTACTCTGTTCATGAGGGACCCCCATCTGTAGGGCCATCTGTGAAATGGTCAGTGTGTGCAACCATTTGTTTCCTATGTTACGCACTGAACACACATCTGTGCACAGCAGAAGCATAGTGTGAGGATTGCAGACAGTACATGATGATAGGGATGTGTTACTGCCATCGCATCCCTGACTGGACATGTGTCACATGAAACAGTGGTATGACAGGCACTGTCTGGGGTTCCCAGTGACAAGCCAATAATGGGCAACTGTTCATAGCTGCAGTCACACATCTACTACACATTGTATACATAGCATGCAGTATATATGCATGTGTTGTGCTCCCTCTGCAAATCTATACCATCTGTTGTGTTGAGTTGATGGTGATATCTATGCATACTGTTGTAGGTAATCCTGTATGCTGTTGTCTATCACTAAGCCATATGTGGGTTTAAACTGCAACACCATAGGCTGAATGGGTTGGGAGGTCCCGGCAGAACCTCCTGTCACATTTCAGCTGATCATGGCACCGGGCACTAGCACATCTAGGGCCCAGCCTTGGACATAAACCTCTGTTGGCTCTGCACCACCTTCTGGTGGTACCACCACTGAGGATGGAGCATGCCCCCCCTGGGAGCAGGACCAGACAGGTACATGTCTGCTGTTGTGCTGTCCCAGACTGGATGCTTGGGGGCTCACTAAGGGGTTCCAAACCAGATACACAAGCTCAAGGGCAGAGTGTCACATTTACAGGGTGATGCTGCCCCTCCTGGACAGCCCCCAGCACTGCCTCCTTTGCAGCTGTTTAGGTGCAGTGGTGGTTGCCCATGGCTGGGGACCTCCGTCCCACTGTTCCCATGAGCTTGTGAATGCCGAAAACCCATCCCTGCCCAGGGTGTATCCCCCCACATGTGTCATATACCAACCCTGTATGCAGTCTTTTCTGTGATCCTACCCTACCTATCCTACATGGCCATACCTACACTCCATCCCCTACATCCGACCCTCACCTACAGAAACATAAGGCCAATCGGCTCCTAGGACAATATCTGCCCTATACATAGCTGTCCATTTCACACACGTGCCCACTGGACACATGTAACCCTTGTAATATACATCACAACATACTCCTGTTATCCTCACCACTGTCCCTCAGGCACACGATCCTGGTATGCACATCACTCCTTAATGGTCCAGGTACACATGGTGAGGACGACCCCATTGTACACACAACACTACCGGTCCCTCTATGGTTACCCCATTTACCTTTATCATGATGATGATGTTGCACACAGCACCTTGCAAGAGTACTGTTCACACATAATGATTGGACAGGTACTGTTGTGTTAATGTACATTACATGCACAGAGTGATGTATACGGCCAATGTACAGCTATTTGCATGTATGAATGACACATGTATGTCTGAGGGAGTCTTGAGATCACATAGAACAACACCACTACATAATACAGGCGTCGCTGGTGTTTCCTGTTTCATTCATTTGTAATGCTTTGTTGCCACATGGTATGTTCCTGCTATATCTCTATATATGTATGTACCTATATGCTGGACATAAACACTCACATATACATCTACAGGATGGGATACATTCCTATACTGTTGAATGACTGCACTGTATGATATGTTTGTGGTACTGTCCATTGTCTGTATATCTGCCATGGCGTATTGGTACTTCACATTAGCTGTGTGTGCAGGGTCCTGGTTCCGACCCTTGCAGAGGATGTTTATTTAGTTGCAGGGTAGAACAAAGCCATTGGATATGGAGGGAGTAAGGCACATTAAAGCAGTTTGGAGCAGGTGTGCGTGGGTTTGTGCGGTGTTAAGCACTGCTGACCTCTGGTTACAGCTTCTTACACTCGATTAGCCTCTACCTGCACCTGCAAATGCACCAACATTGGTGCTTGCATCTGTCACTCACACCACTGGCTGGGAGCGAGGACCACAATATTACCTTGTGATGCCTATTACATCGGACTACATGACTACAGTATCGGGAATGGCTGCCCATTAGGCAACGGCATGGTGTTCGACTGTACAGAATTGGCGGCCTGTCCAGTGAATTAATCATATTTGTTTGTTCCTCATACAATCTGTTCCCATTTAGCTGATACATGGGAACCGAGACTCTTCAATACAGACAAATAATTGGGTTTTGGGAGCCACATCCGTCAGCTGAGTCATGCTACCGCATACCTATTATAGGCTTGCCACCTTTTCAATTGGCCAAGGTGGGACTTTTGGGTTAACACCTGTCCCACTTTGTGAGCTACAGTCCCTCTTAGGCAGTTGTGTCCTGCGAAAATAATCAAGACATAGCAAATGTCCTGAGATTACAGGACAATATTATATCCTAAGTTTCTTTAATAGTTGCATAAAACAGTTATTTTATATATGAAACCTCTATATGTTATGTGAAGTAGCATCAGCAATTTAAAAGTTACTAGAATAAGCTTTTATTTGTGCAAATAAGTAAATTTCTGTACTATGCACGGCTGTAGGTATGTTTTGCCCTGGAAAATCTGACATTTCCACAGAACATGTCCCACTTTGGGCATTTGAAAAGGTGGCAACCCTGTGGGACCTTTATGTAGAGGCGTCAGATTTTGCAGGGCAAAACATACCCACAGCCAGTACAAAAGAGAGTACTTCACTGTTTTGCCTAAATAAAAGGTTATTCTTGTACCATTATAGTTGCTTATACTGTTTCTTATAACATTTAGGTGCTTCAGATACAAAATAATTGCTTGATGCAACTACTACAGACAATATAGGAAATCTTTGTGCTAAAATCACAGGACATTTGCCATAATTACAATTATTTTGCAGGACACAACTGCCCAAAGGGGAGTGTCCCTCGCAAAGGTGGACAGGTGGTAACCCCAACCCTATTATTCTGTCATCTTTCTAAGGTAGTCGGCGGAACATGCACTTTCTCTCACTAGCAGACCTCTCATACTAATGGGGAAGAATGAACAATGAATCAGGGGCACTGCATAACAACCTCAGGGACACATTTAGAAGTTTGGTGCTATTAACCTGACACATTGACAGACCCAGAGCACATATTTATTTATTTATGTATTTATTTTACATTTGTCTAGTTACATTTGGCTAGTCTAACTGGATACATGTCCATTTTCAGTAGAGGCCTTGGGAGATAAGCTCCACTTTAACCTAAATAAATCAAGACAAACAAACAAAATTCCATGCAATATATAAAGTACATATACTTGAAAAATGTCTTCATCAACTTGAGTTATACAGTACTAAAAATATACAGATTGTGACTACTGGGTTTAATAAGGTAAAATACAGTATTATTACCAAGGGAAAGAGATAGATATTCTTGATTAGTATATTGGGTATGAATGTGCCTTTATAGAGATGTAAATTGGTTATGAAAAAGTGTATAACACTGAGAGAATTATTGAATGTATGTACATGAAGAAGTAATTACAGTCATAGTGAAAGAAATAGATTGGTTAATATACAAGGTGGAAAGATAAGAGCTCACTGAAGAAGGCAAATGTTGTTAGTAGCATACTCAGTGATAGCATCTTGGGAAATAAGATACTAAGAAGGGGGTGAGGGATGGATTTGCTAATACTGCAGCATGGGTTATAGGAGGAGAGTTATAGAATAATGTTGTATTTGGAGGGGTTAGTCAGGGTTAGTACAAGGGCAAAGCCATTGTGTTTTTAGTTGAATCTTTAGTTGCTTTTTAAAGAGTGGTAATGATGAGAGAGATGTAAGTTTTGTGGGAAGCTTGTTCCAAATCTTCCCCACTGTATTAGAGAAAAGAGAATCACCTGCCTTGTTGTGGGATTTCTGGATGGTAATCAGTAGTTTATTTGCTGAGCGAAGGTTAGTAAGGTTTGTGTAGGGGGAGATGATGCTACTAAGAATAGGAGTATTACTAGGCTGGTACAGAATTTTATGGGTAATGGAGAGTTGTTGAAATTCTAGCTGGTTATTTAGTTCAAGCCATCCTAGAAGTTTGAGATTTAGACAGTGATGAGTTCTAAATGGGGACCCAGTAGCAAACCTGGCAATATTGTTGTAAGAAGTGGACAATTTGTTTAGGTTGCTTTTGGAAAGATTAGTATAAACTGGTGAGGCATAGAAGAGGGTGGAGATCAGATGGGTCTGGACAATAGTAGTTCTGGCTTCTGGGGTGAGAAAAGGTTTTATCCTATATAAGGATCCAAGTTTTCTGTTTACAGTTTTAATAGTGGCATTAATATGTGAGTCAAAGTTGAGGTTGTGGTCAATCAATACACCTAAGAGTTTTGTAGTTGGGTCAGGAGCTATGATTGCACCATCGATGGATGTAATAGAGAAATCTATTGGGGTGAATTTGATAGTTGAAGTAAATAGTAACAGTTTGTTTTTTTGGCATTAAGGAGGAGGCAACGATGTTGGAACCAGTTTTCTACTTGGTTAAATACTGTTTGGGTGATGGACGGAAGTTCAGATGGAGTG